>NC_074699.1:1190411-1392911 GCF_029448725.1 Salvelinus fontinalis
ATAGTACATTTACCAGACACTATTATCCAATAATAACAGTCAGGTATTAATATAGTACATTTAGCAGACACTATTATCCAATAATAACAGTCTGTTATTAATATAGTACATTTAGCAGACACTATTATCCAATAATAACAGTCTGGTATTAATAATAGTACATTTACCAGACACTATTATCCAATAATAACAGTCTGGTATTAATAATAGTACATTTACCAGACACTATTATCCAATAATAACAGTCTGGTATTAATATAGTACATTTACGAGACACTTTTATCCAATAATAACAGTCTGGTATTAATATAGTACATTTACCAGACACTTTTATCCAATAATAACAGTCTGTTATTAATATAGTACATTTACCAGACACTTTTATCCAATAATAACAGTCTGGTATTAATATAGTACATTTACGAGACACTTTTATCCAATAATAACAGTCTGGTATTAATATAGTACATTTACCAGTCACTTTTATCCAAAGCGACAGTCATGCATGCATACATTTTACGTATGGGTGGTCTTTGGAATCGAACCCACTACCCTGGTGTCACAAGTGCCATACTCTACCAACTGAGCTACAGAGACATTCAGTGTCTTTCTTTCCTATTTGATCATAAGGATTCAGCCATCCAAAATGGCCCTCAAACGAGCAAAACAAAAGAAGGTCAATATGTCACCTTGGTGCGTGTGAGGCTGTTGTAGAGTCTCAGCTTTGGCAGGTTGGACCCGGCTGGGGCAGACCAGGGGGGCTGGACCCTCTTTCCTTTTACTAAAAAAAAACAGAGGACACATTTAATTAGAACATTAGTCAAACGTTTCTCTGAAGAGGGCATGCTGTTAAATGGTGTCTCATTGAAAGTCAGGCAAATTATGGAATTGAATTTCCTCAAATCTCTGGATTCACCAATTAAAACTTTGAAGACATTTTAGTGATTTGAGCAGGCAACTGTCTGAGGGTATGCAAGCCACCACTATTCTGATGGCAACCACCCCGGGTCTCCAGAGCACAGGAACACCATACAGTCTGATGACAACCCCCCTGGTCTCCAGAGCACAGGAACACCATGCAGTCTGATGACAACCACCCCTGGTCTCCAGAGCACAGGAACACCATGCAGTCTGATGACAACCACCCCTGGTCTCCAGAGCACAGGAACACCATGCAGTCTGATGACAACCACCCCTGGTCTCCAGAGCACAGGAACACCATACAGTCTGATGACAACCACCCCTGGTCTCCAGAGCACAGGAACACCATGCAGTCTGATGACAACCACCCCTGGTCTCCAGAGCACAGGAACACCATGCAGTCTGATGACAACCACCCCTGGTCTCCAGAGCACAGGAACACCATGCAGTCTGATGACAACCACCCCTGGTCTCCAGAGCACAGGAACACCATACAGTCTGATGACAACCACCCCTGGTCTCCAGAGCACAGGAACACCATGCAGTCTGATGACAACCCCCCTGGTCTCCAGAGCACAGGAACACCATACAGTCTGATGACAACCCCCCTGGTCTCCAGAGCACAGGAACACCATGCAGTCTGATGACAACCACCCCTGGTCTCCAGAGCACAGGAACACCATGCAGTCTGATGACAACCACCCCTGGTCTCCAGAGCACAGGAACACCATGCAGTCTGATGATAACCACCCCTGGTCTCCAGAGCACAGGAACACCATGCAGTCTGATGACAACCACCCCTGGTCTCCAGAGCACAGGAACACCATGCAGTCTGATGACAACCACCCCTGGTCTCCAGATCCCAGGAACACAATGCAGTCTGTGTGCCTTCATCAAAGCTGCAGGCCTGCTACCAGTAGACTTAGTTTGCTTGGGGGGAGGGGTGGAAAGCAACACACTAGCTAGCCCTCAAAGTGCATGTCGAAAACAAACACAAAACCCACACAGGAAGGAACACAGGTGTGATGGCAAAAAAAATTGAAAAAAATTAGAAATTAAAATAAACAATTCAGGGATGGGAAATAGTCCAATGAAACAACCAAACGGTGGTCCTCCTGCCACTAGCCGTTAACACTGTTGACAAATGAATACAGGCCTAAAGAAAAGTTACAGACTTCGATGATTGCGAAATGCTAGTCATGCAAATGTTATTATCGGTCCATATTGAACAGGGGCTTGGGCAATATCTGACACTGAATCTATATTGAACAGGGGCTTGGGCAATATCTGACACTGAGTCTATATTGAACAGGGGCTTGGGCTATATCTGACACTATGAGTCCATATTGAACAGGGGCTTGGGCTATATCTGACACTATGAGTCCATATTGAACAGGGGCTTGGGCTATATCTGACACTGAGTCCATATTGAACAGGGGCTTGGGCTATATCTGACACTGAGTCCATATTGAACAGGGGCTTGGACTATATCTGACTATGAGTCTATATTGAACAGGGGCTTGGGCTATATCAGACACTATGAGTCTATATTAGAGGTCGACCGATTAATCGGAATGGCCGATTAATTAGGGCCGATTTCAAGTTTTCATAACAATCGGAAATCTGTAATTTTGGACGCCAATTCTTTTTTCTCATTTTTTTTTATTTTTTATTTTTTTTACACACCTTTATTTAACCAGGCAAGTCAGTTAAGAACACATTCTTATTTTCAATGACGGCCTAGGAACGGTGGGTTAACTGCTTTGTTCAGGGGCAGAACGACAGATTTTTACATTGTCAGCTCAGGGATTCAATCTTGCAACCTTACGGTTAACTAGTCCAACGCTCTAACCACCTGCCTCACGAGGAGCCCGCCTGTTACACGAATGTAGTAAGAAGCCAAGGTAAGTTGCTAGCTAGCATTAAACTTATCTTATAAAAAACAATCAATCAATCATAATCACTAGTTATAACTACACATGGTTGATGATATTACTAGTTTATCTAGCGTGTCCTGCGTTGCATACATGTAACCGATGTGAAATGGCTAGCTAGTTAGCGGGGTGCGTGCTAATAGCGTTTCAAACGTCACTCGCTCTGAGAATTGGAGTAGTTGTTCCCCTTGCTCTGCATGGGTAACGCTGCTTCGAGGGTGGCTTTTGTCGATGTGTTCCTGGTTCGAGCCCAGGTAGCGGCGAGGAGAGGGATGGAAGCTATACTGTTACACTGGCAATACTAAAGTGCCTATAAGAACATCCAATAGTCATGAAATGACTGATGAAATACAAATCGATGAAATACAAATCGTATAGAGAAATAGTCCTATAATTCCTATAATAACTACAACCTAAAACTTCTTACCTGGGAATATTGAAGACTCATGTTAAAAGGAACCACCAGCTTTCATATGTTCTCATGTTCTGAGCAAGGAACTTAAACGTTAGCTTTCTTACATGGCACATATTGCACTTTTACTTCTTCTCCAACACTGTGTTTTTGCATTATTTAAACCAAATTGAACATGTTTCATTATTTATTTGAGGCTAAATTGATTTTATTGATGTATTATATTAAGTTAAAATAAGTGTTCATTCAGTATTGTTGAAATTGTCATTATTACGAATAAATTTAAAAAATTTAAAAAAGAAAAAAAGAAAAGAATAAACATTTTGTTTTCGAGATGATAGTTTCCGGATTCGATCATATTAATGACCTAAGGCTCGTATTTCTGTGTGTTATGTTATAATTAAGTCTATGATTTGATAGAGCAGTCTGACTGAGCGATGGTAGGCACCAGCAGGCTCGTAAGCATTCATTCAAATAGCACTTTCGTGCATTTTGCCAGCAGCTCTTCGCAATGCTTCAAGCATTGCACTGTTTATGACTTCAAGCATATCAACTCCCGAGATTAGGCTGGTGTAACCGATGTGAAATGGCTAGCTAGTTAGCGGGGTGCGTGCTAATAGCGTTTCAAACGTCACTCGCTCTGAGAATTGGAGTAGTTGTTCCCCTTGCTCTGCATGGGTAACGCTGCTTCGAGGGTGGCTTTTGTCGATGTGTTCCTGGTTCGAGCCCAGGTAGCGGCGAGGAGAGGGATGGAAGCTATACTGTTACACTGGCAATACTAAAGTGCCTATAAGAACATCCAATAGTCATGAAATGACTGATGAAATACAAATCGATGAAATACAAATCGTATAGAGAAATAGTCCTATAATTCCTATAATAACTACAACCTAAAACTTCTTACCTGGGAATATTGAAGACTCATGTTAAAAGGAACCACCAGCTTTCATATGTTCTCATGTTCTGAGCAAGGAACTTAAACGTTAGCTTTCTTACATGGCACATATTGCACTTTTACTTCTTCTCCAACACTGTGTTTTTGCATTATTTAAACCAAATTGAACATGTTTCATTATTTATTTGAGGCTAAATTGATTTTATTGATGTATTATATTAAGTTAAAATAAGTGTTCATTCAGTATTGTTGAAATTGTCATTATTACGAATAAATTTAAAAAATTTAAAAAAGAAAAAAAGAAAAGAAAAAAAGAGAAAAAAAATTAGGCCAATTAATCAGTATCGGCTTTTTTGGTCCTCCAATAATCGGTATCGGCATTGAAAAAACATAATCGGTTGACCTCTAGTCTATATTGAACAGGGGCTTGGGCTATATCTGACACTAGGAGTCCATATTGAACAGGGGCTTGGGCTATATCTGATACTAGGAGTCCATATTGAACAGGGGCTTGGGCTATATCTGACACTAGTAAGCTTCTATGAAGCCCAATGTGTTGCTGCTGAAATAATGAAGAATAGGCCCAACAGCTTTAAATGTAGCATCTCATTCTAGAGCGTCTGTCAGCAGAACACAAGGGTGTTGCCAGAAGCCTGAATCTAATGTGACCAGCTAGTACCATTTATGGTTATACTACCGTATTACTGGAAATGGTTTAATTAAACTTTCGCTTTCACAATGAATGTCACCTTTCACTGTAGCCATCCGGTGTACGTGACAATAAAACATTTTAAAATTTTAACAAATGCTGGAGACAGTAGCTATGAGTATTCTGTGAAAATAGCTGTGACTGGTGTACCGAGCATCATGAAGACAACAGTACAGTTGTCAGGACTACTCTCACAGAATACTCTGAGCTACGGTCACCGTCTCCAGGACTTGTCATAACTCATGTTCTGGGAAAAAATAACAAATGTTGTATTGTCACGTACACCAGATAGGTGCAGTGAAAGGTGACATTCATTGTGAAAGCGAAATTCAACCTTTACCCGCAAACCACTCCAGCCCCTCATGATGAGATCTGTTTTTGTGCCCCCCCCCCCCCCCCCCCCCCCCCCCCAAAGGTGCCCATCCCTGATTTAAATACATTCGGGATGCCTGATCATAGGTAGAAGAATGCCATTAATTTAATTGACTATTTAAATAGCTAGCCTTACCGACATTCCAAAGTGGCCATGCACTATCGGTCTAGTCTAGGGGGGTGGGGGGGCATGACTGCCCTTATGCAGTGGGCTACTCTAGTCTAAGGGGAGCATCCCTATCCTGTCCATGGGCCCTGGACTCTACTCACTGCTGCTATCTGGGCTGGGGATGTCCCGCTGCAGGGCTGCTATGTGCCTGTACCAGCGCAGAGCGTGCACGTGCTGCGGGGCCGGAGGCCTCTGCAGGAGCTCAAAGACCTCCTGGTCCACCCGAGAGGGGCTGAACCCAGCCAGGTAGCTGCGGGAGCTCAGGTACTCATTCAGAGCCACGGTGGCTGTGGCCTCCTCACTTGTGTGCAGCAAGAAGCCATAATCAAAGGCTGTGGAAAACAAGACAGCACACATTCACCCACAGACAAGACACCATTGAAAAACCAAAACTAATTTGGGATTGGTTTTCGTCTCTAGACAAGGCAAAGAATTGATGCCCAAGAACGTTGTGCTGCTGTATTTGTTTATCAACCCTCTTGCTGATCATTGCCATCTGAAAGTTGACAACTGGCTAAGAGCTTTGGCTATTCCATCTGATTTGGTGTATTAACTTAAAGGCCCAAGGTATCATTTCAACAACCTGACCCTGCCACTTTGTTTGGTGAACTGGGGGATGGGAGTCTAACCTGTCAAATTCATAAATGGAGCTACAGGATGCAATGAGATGTGCATTATATACAGTATATTCATTGTTTATTTAGAAATACTCAAATGACAACATAAACAATGCAGTATTAACATTCCATTTTGGTGTTTTGACCACCTCATTGGTTATGTTACGACACAGCTGTACTAAGATCATAACAGTGCAGGAGGAAATCTTAACGTATACATTCAACCTTCCTGTTGTGTTCGTTTCAAGTTAATTCATTGTGTTCCCGGTCCAAAATGACCGCCTCATTATAGCTGATTATGAATCCATAATAATACATATATTATCACCTAATATTGTGTTAGATCTTTTTATCAACTTAAGTTCTTGTGAACATTACAAGTTTTGAACTTCTATTTGCTATTTATGGCCTGTAGGCCTCATTGGCCTGAGCTTATACAACTCGTTTTTTTGAGTAAAAAAAGCATAATGTATGGATTATTTTGACTATAACAAATACTTAGATGAAACATATTGTGCTATTTATCACAGACTACTTTGTGTCAAAGTTTAACAAGGACTCTCTCCTCCTCACCAGTGTCATGATCAAAGATATGATCAAGGGCCTTACATACAGTATATCGTTTGGTCATTGTGCTGCCACAGAATGAATTGTGAGCAAGGCCTCAAAAAAAGCTTTATATACCATAGCTGCAAGAAAAGCGCTATATATTATTGAAGCAATGTTGCGATTGTTTGTGAGAATGCCAAAAGGTGTGGTTCCCGTGGGGGATAGATTCTATTGGGGAAAGGTTCCCATGGGGGTTGCCATGGAAGCCAATAAGGGGGGTGAGGTGTGTGTGTGTGCTCAAACACACATGCATGTGGAGGTCTGGGAGATGGAAGTGTGTCCATCTGAGGAATGGACATGTGCCTGAACTACATTTTATACACTAATTGTAGTCTCACCCATTAATGTCTAATGACCCGTCATTTTTGCCCGGGAACACCACAGGTGTACACAAGTTAAATAAAACACCCAAAATGTTAAGAAAATCATCCAAATGTATTTGGTGTGTTCAGATGCCCTGTGTGGACAAAGTTATGAAACCTTATGACAATCAGATTAAATTAACTAAATTTTTCAGAGAAAAAAAACGTGTAAATCGGTCCAATTCGAGCGGAACACAGCAGGAGGGTTACCAATGGAGAGAGCTCAATGTTGAGAGATTGTTTGTAGATGACTAGCTAGCAGAGGTAGCAGCTATTTTCACAAGCCATCTAGCTAGCTAGTACAATTGATTGTTATTCTACCTGTATTCCTGGAAAAGGTTGAAATGAGCTTCCAAAATTAATGTCACTTTTCACTGTACCTATCCGGTGTATGTGACAATACAGAACATTTTCTTCCCAGCACACGACCAATGTCAAGAGCTGGAGACAGTGACAGTAAGCTATGAGTAACGTTATTCTACTAAAATAGTCGTGACCGGTGTACCGAGCATCACGCAGCCACAAGTACACCGGTCAGGACTATTTTCACAGAATACCCATATCTACCGTCACTCATGACTCATGTTCTGGACATTCACTGTGAAAGCGAAAGCTTGATTCAGCCCTTTCCAGTAATACGGTAGTATAACCATTAATAGTACTACTAGCTGGACGGCACTTTGATTTAAATACATTCGTGACGCTTGATCACACCGACAGTGTCAACCAGAATGGCCGTTGCAGTGCGTTCTTTGCGGTGCATACGTAGGATTTAAGCATCAAATTGTATGCGTAGGCGGCTTGACAGAAATGGTAGCAGAAGGCGAATGTTTAACTTTTGTTGCACACATCTCCAGATGATGCTGCGTACCATATTGCACATTGACGCTATAGATGTGTAGAATGGCATTCATTTCATTGACTATATAAATAGCTAGCCTTACCGTAGCCAACATTCAATATCCTGCAATAATTTATATTCTGAGAACACGTATTTGCCTTGAAGAGACGCTGCTGATATTTGGAAACATGAAAAACATGCATCGATTTCAATACTTACCTAACTCTCCCGAGCTTGACATGTCAACAGTCTGCAATTTCTGATGCAACAATAACGTGCCCGGACGTACACTCTCTCGCTAGTCTAGACCAATGACTGTATTCTCTAGATATCCGCGTTGCCTCCCGTTTTTATGGTCGTCACTAGCTACCACAGCCACAAAGTCAGAAGGCTCAACCAATCATTTGAGGGAGTGTGATTACGAGTATGCCGGCTCAGAAGACCCGCTTACCCGACCAATCAGATAAGGGAGTGTATAATGCGTATTCCGGTTCACGGGAACCGCCTCATTTTCGAAATGGAATATATTGTGTTCCAAGTTTGAACCAAATTACTAAAGACATTCGGCAACACGAATTAGCAATGTCACTAAAATGCATAACATTGAGAAAGGATAAAAGTGTTGGGCAAATGGGTAGGTAAGTTCCACAAAGATGTATGAATGCCACCAGGGGAAAGACAAAAGCCAAAGAGAAGAATGCTGCTGAAATGAACACGAAGGCAGTAAGTTTAAAAAGACAGAGCACTAATTTATACCATACACTTTTACAACATTCATTTAATTTTAATATTGTTTAAATACTACACCAACAATGGAATGCTCCTCAATAAAACTGAAGATGAGACTTTGAAACAGGTGTTCTAACTCTGTGGTCACTAAAGACCCTGTGGCCCTTATTGCAAGAGTATGTCATGATGTGTCATGATGAGTATAATTTAATGTGTAATGGATCAAACTGTATTCCTATCATGTAATACTGTCTAAACAAGTACCATGTATGAATAATGTATTTGTAACAATATCTGCAAATACAAACATTACAAACAAAGTTACTTTTGTCCTCTGAAGAGAGGGGTGGATGGGCCAATAATAATGATTATTTTAGATAGTATATAAGTGGGGTTGTTGAGAGGGTGTTGAGTTTCCCTTTACACTATAAAGAGCTTTGGAGGTCTAGAAAAGTGGCATTTAAATCCAATTAATTATTAAATGTTTTGCCAACTTAATCATATGTTTGACATCGTAAATGATCGTGCCCCTAGGTTATATGAAAAACCAGATTGATATGGTCTATAACCACAACAGTTACAATAGCAGAGCTGGTGTTATGTCTTGTAAAATCCCCAGAATAAACAGGACTGCGAGGAGCGTTTTTCTATACAGGCATTTGTCTATGGAAAAGCCTCCCCTTGGAGATCAAGCAAAGAAAAAGTAGAACTGGCTTTAAAAAGCAGGAAAAGGTTTTCATTTGGAGAAGGTTGTCTAAGTAAGAGAAACCACTCCACTGCTCCTTGTGCTCCTACTGCTTGTCAGGTGTATTTATTCGAAGGATCGGTATGATGTGCAATTAATAGATTGTTTTAATGTGAAGTGAATACGGTTGATTTTTAAGGTTTGGGAAAAGTGCAATGAATAGTGCCACTTTTTAGGATGTCAATATAAATGAATGTATTTATGGTTGTTTGCAATTTTGTCTTGCAATTTAATCATTGTATGTGTTATTGTTTTTACCATCGAGGACCACTTTGGAAGCAAGCGTTTTAATTAATACTTTCAAGTGATATCCTCTGGGTACATTTTGTTGTATATGTCTTTTACCCAAAATAAATGAAATGTTTAAAAAAATCTTCCATAGCTTGAAGACCCTGCGCCTTTATATAGTTTGATTGGCAACAGCTAGTCTTACTGGGGTCCGACACATAACGAAGAAGACAGACAAAATACTTTACAATTTACATATAGTTAAAAACATTAACGTGTGTGTGTGTACGCATCTATCAGTTACACATACAGTACATGTCAGTACATACACACATCAAGTAGGTCACATAGGGGAGAAGCATAGTGCCGTGATGTGTTGCTTTACATGTTTTTTGAAACCAGGTTTGCTGTTCACTTGCACTATAAGATGGAAGGGAGTTCCATGCACTCATGGCTCTGTATAATACTGTACGTTTTCCTTGAATTTGTTCTGGACCTGGGGACTGTGAAAAGACCCCTGGTGGCATGTCTGGTGGGGTACGTGTGTGTGTCAGTGCTGTGTGTAAGTTGACTATGCAAACAATTTGGAATTTACAATGTTTCTTATAAAAACAAGAAGTGACATAGTCAGTCTTTCCACAACTCATAGCCAAGAGAGACTGGCATGCATAGAATTTATATTAGCCCTTTGATTACAATGAAGAGCAAGACTGTAGTTGCTAATGCTTATATGGTTGAATTATCAGCATACATGGACACATGCTTTGTTTAATGCCAGTGGCAGGTCGTTGGTAAAAATAGAAAAGAGTAGAAGGCCTAGAGAGCTGCCCTGCGGTACACCACACTTTACATGTTTGACCTAAAAGAGAAGCTTCCATTATAGAAAACCCTCTGAGTTCTGTTAGACAGATAGCTCTAAATCCACCATATGGCAGAGGTTGAAACGCAATAACACATACGTTTTCTCAACAACAGGTTATGGTCGGGGCGGCAGGTAGCCTAGTGGCACAGCAGGTAGCCTAGTGGTTAGAGCATTGGGACAGTAACTGAAAGGTTCCTGGATCGAATCCCCGAGCTGACAAGGTAAAAATCTGTCGTTCTGCCCCTGAACAAGGCAGTTAACCCACTGTTTCTAGGCCGTCATTTTAAATAAGAATTTGTTCTTAACTGACGTGTCTAGTTAAATAAAGGTTTTTAAAAAAACTGTACAGCTCCCACAGTCTTCTTATTATAAATTTCATTCAACCAATCATCAGTCAATTGTGTCAGTGCAGTGCATGTTGAGTACCCTTCTCTATAAGCATGCTGAAAGTCTGTTGTTCATTTGTTAACAGAGAAATAGCGTCGTCTTTGGTCAAATAGATTTTTCCCCCAACAGTTTGCAAAGAGCTGGCAGCAAGAAAGGTACACTGTTAGAACCAGTAAAGGCCGCTTTACCACAGTGATGGAAATTGGTACAAAATACCAAAAAGGTGGACTGCAAGGCTATGTTAACTTAAATAAATGTTTATAGTATGTGCCTAGGTGCCAAATAAAGTAACAGGGTTGAAGTTTATCTTAAATCAGCCAATCAATAAAATTGACATTTCTGTGAAACTGTGTTTTATTTGTGGATTTTGAAAATAAAGACACAAAATAAAGGTGTCAATTTGTTTGTCTACATGTCATTTTAAAAACGATGATATTGGACTAAACCTACAAATGTGAATAAAGGCAAACATGATAAGCTTGCAAGCTGAGTTTCAATAAGACATCCGATTAACACTTTGCATTAAGAACGGTTGGTTTTATTATAGCTAATAAATAACCAAATCATTGATGGATCACTAGAAAAAACAAATGCATGTCTCTCATCTGTCCCTACAGCATACTCGTCATCACACTCCCTCATCTGATTGGTTGTTTCCCACTAACTGTAAACCGGCATACTCCTCATCACACTCCCTCATCTGATTGGTTGTTTCCCACTAACTGTAAACCGGCATAAGCGTCATCACACTCCCTCATCTGATTGGTTGTTTCTCACTAACCGTAAACCGGCATACGTGACATCACACTCCCTCATCTGATTGGTTGTTTCCCACTAACTGTAAACCGGCATACTCGTCATCACACTCCCTCATCTGATTGGTTGTTTCCCACTAACTGTAAACCGGCATACTCGTCATCACACTCCCTCATCTGATTTGATAATTTCCCACAAACTGTAAACCGGCATACACGTAATCACACTCCCTCATCCGATTGGCTGTTTCTCACTAACTGTAAACCGGCATATGCGTCATCACACTCCCTCATCTGATTGGTTGTTTCTCACTAACCGTAAACTGGCATACGTGACATCACACTCCCTCATCTGATTGGTTGTTTCTCACTAACTGTAAACCGGCATATGCGTCATCACACTCCCTCATCTGATTGGTTGTTTCTCACTAACCGTAAACCGGCATATGTGACATCACACTCCCTCATCTGATTGGTTGAGTAGGTGGGACTTCAGCTTCTGGCTGTGGTAACCAAAGATTATGCATATACTGACAAGAAACATGTCTCTCCGCCCTAACAATGGGAGTCATTGCCCTCAAATCAGCATCTGCGGCTGTCTAGCTCCCACCTATCCTTTCTTCGGATTGGTGGATACATCTCTTTATTGTAATCCTTTTTTGAAAAGAATCCTTTTTTGATTTATGAGGGTTGATGACATCAACCGCCTATATTCAATGGAGAGAGATGCTATTTTACTAGCCTCATTCCATATGCATAGCCATCTCGAGACAACCCCGATATAAAGTGTTTTTTCTCAAAGTTGCCGGGATGTCACGTGTCCTACTTATATCAGAACACTCATAACAACATAAGCATTACGAAACTTCTATTAGATCAAATAAACCTCACCGAGCAAATAAACCATTCATATTTTTGTTGACAAAATTCGGCACTCTTTCATTGACCTCCATTCAAAAACTCCTTGCTTGGTGTGCAAAACAACAAAACACTGCCACCTGCTGGAGGGAGACAGATTTTCCGCTGAGTTGGTTCTCTCTTCCACCTCGGTGGTAAATAGTGAAGACTTTTTATATCCCAATGGTTGCCTCCCACAATTTTCAAATAGGGCTCCGACAAAGATTATCTATTATATTGACAAGACGGTTGAGTAACCACTATAACAATGGAAATACATGTCCTTAAAGATGGAAGGCAGGGAGAGGAGGCAAGATCAGGTGGGACCATTCTAGCCAATGAGAGGGCAGATACGCGTATGAACAAGAGGCACAACTCTGATATAAAGTAGTTTTTTCCAAAGTTGCCAAAATGCCACGTGTGTCCGCTTCTATCAGTGCCTTCGTAACAACCTAACCATTATGAAACTCCTATTCAATCAAATAAGGCTCACGTAGCAAATTAGAATTCAATTTTTTGTTGACCAAATTCACAATCTCTCATTGACCTCCATACAAAAATTCCTCACTTTGTGGTCTTATTTTTATGGACACAGTTTGGGCTGAGTAATCCCTCTCGCTTCTTCTTCTCTGGCTCTGACGAGAGGTTCCGGAAATGGATTCTCAATCCTTGTAAATGCAGTGGCGGTCAGTGCCGTTTAGGATGAGGGAGGACGATTATTGTTTTCCTGAGCATGGCCTTATTTCTATTACACCATATTGGATGACTGTCATTCATATTCCATTCACCCAGCTCAATGTAACATCGATAGGTTCAGGCTACTACATGATACTCAAATTCTCCCTATACCGATCATGAGATTGCTACAACCTAGCCTTTAAATTAAAGTTTACAAAGTAGGTGCACAGGTCGAGAGAAAAACGTTAGTAATCAAGGTGACAGACAGTGACATATTCAACACCACCTTGCACACTCTTGCCTGCATCTAGCTGATACAGGGTGTAATCATTAGTCCAACAGTTGCAAACGAGAGTTTCTATTGGACAAATTCAGGTGTTTATCCCCGTTTCGTTCCATTTAAAAAACGTTCAACAGAATCGGCGGAATAAATACACCCCTGATCCCACGCAAATACAGTTCACTTTCATAGCAGCCACAAACAGCATGAACATTTTGCTTAATTCCTTTTCACATCTACATGCTGTCCTCCTCTCACCTTTTCAGTTCGCTTGTGGACTTCAGTGCACAACACATCAGCTGTCTGTGACCAGGTGAACAAAAACTTTCTAAGCCAAACCTTCATATCATAACTGCTAACAGCTACACACAGTCTACATCTTTGTCATCATATTAGCTAATAACGTCATAGACAACATAGCTACTGGAACTAACATGTTAGTAAACCCTTTACAATCACGCAGTACAGTTTACTGTCAGCAAGCCGTTTAGTAGTTACACCGGCAGTCCCGGTGGCAATACATTTATAAAATTAGAATGAGGCTGTAACGTAACAAAATGTAACAAAATGTAGAAATAGTCAAGGGGTCTTAATACTTTCCAAATGCACTGTACTTTGTCAAGGTGTACGGCCTGTCAGACGACCTGGCCAATCAGCTGTGGATAGTGCTGCAGCACGCCATGGGCAAGGCTGGAGGCCGCAGTGACGCTGGTGCAGTGCATCCCAACACATTACAACACCTTGACAGGTTATTCAAGCTCTACCACAACACTGTGTCCATCAGGGTGCAGGAACTGGCTGCAGAGGACATGACGGTCAACAAGACTGTGTCCCTCCTCACCTGGTTCCTCAATTAATACTTACAAAAGTAAGTCTATACTACCCTCTCTGTGACTCGTACAGACAATTATAAATTGTTTAGATAAGATTTTACATGAATCAAAGGACAGTACAGAATAAAGCCAATGTCAAAGCCAAATCAATTATTTTCTACCTTCAGTCGTGCTTCTACTAAAACTCCAGATCTAACTGGGTGATCAATAAATCATGGGATTTATGTCTGTTACTTGGTCTTAGCAGGTGAATGATTATACTAGTTAGCTAGCTATGGCTCCATACAGAATTAAGCTAGCGTTTTGATTAGAAATTAAAATAGCTTGCAAAATAACTTTACACTTAAAGCCTATTTGGGATAGGGGTCAGCATTTTTACGTTCGGATGAAAAGCGTGCCCAGAGTCCTGCTACTCAGGCCCAGAAGCTAATATATGCATAGTATTAGTAGTATTGGATAGAAAACACTCTGAAGTTTCTAAAACTGTTTGAATGATGTCTGTGAGTATAACAGAACTCATATGGCAGGCGAACACCTGAGAAAAATCCATCCAGGAAGTGGGAAATCTGAGGTTTGTAGTTTTTCAACTCATTGCCTTTCTAATATACAGTGTAAATGGGGTCATATTGCACTTCCTAAGACTTCCACTAGATGTCAACAGCCTTTAGAACCCTGTTTCAGGCTTCTACTGTTTCAGGAGGAGAGAATAAGAGCTGATTGAGTAAGAGGTCTGGCAGAGTGCCATGAGCTCAGTCTCGCGCACACCCGTGAGAGGTAGCTGCGTTCCTTTTCCTTTCTAAAGACAAAGGAATTCTCCGGTTGAAACATTATTGAAGATTTATGTTAAAAACATCCTAAAGATTGATTCTATACATCGTTTGACATGTTTCTACGACTGTAATATAACTTTTTGGACTTTCGTCTGAACTTCGTCTGAACTTTCGCCTGGACTTGCCTACGCCTCCTGAGTTTGGATTTGTGAACTAAACGTGCGAACAAAAAGGAGGTATTTGGACATAAATTATGGACTTTATCGAACAAAACAAATATTTATTGTGGAACTGGGATTCCTGGGAGTGGATTCTGATGAAGATCATCAATGGTAAGTGAATATTTATAATGCTATTTCTGACTTCTGTTGACTCCACAACTTAGCGGGTATCTGTATGGCTTGTTTTTGTGTCTGAGCGCCGTACTCAAATTATTGCATGGTGTGCTTTTTTCGTAAAGCTTTTTTGAGATCTGACACAGCGGTTGCATTAAGGAAAAATATATATTTAATTCTGTGCATAACACTTGTATCTTTTATCAAAGTTTATGATGAGTATTTCTGTAAATTGATGTGGCTCTCTGCAAATTCGCCGGATGTTTTCGAGGCAAAACATTACTGAATATAACGCGCCAATGTAAACTGAGATTTTTGGATATAAATATGAACTTTATCGAACAAAACATACATGTATTGTGTAACATGAAGTCCTATGAGTGCCATCTGATGAAGATCATCAAAGGTTAGTGATTCATTTTATCTCTATTTCTGCTTTTTGTGACTCCTCTCTTTGGCTCGAAAATGGCTGTATGTTTTTTGTGACTAGGCTCTGACCTAACATAATCATATGGTGTGCTTTCCCTGTAAAGCCTTTTTGAAATCGGACACGGTGGGTAGATTAACAAGAATTTAAGCTTTAATTTGGTGTATTGCACTTATGAAAGTTAAATATTTCTCAAAAATATTTTAGAATTTCGCTCTCTGCCTTTTCAGCGGATGTTGTCGAGGGGTTCCGCTAGCCTTAAGAAGTTTTAATCGATTTTGGTAGCTAGTATCAGACTATAACGTTAGTTATAAACCCTTAATAACAATGACATGGACAATAACTTGCCTAGTTAAATAAAGGTAAAAAAAACATTTGCTTCCAAAATGTATTACAAAGAAGAAGAAAAAAGACTTGCTACCTAGCCACAAAAGAAAGACATTTAAACGTACCCACTATGACAGCTAACAGCTAGGATTCATTGGTGGACATTGGACAATCAGTCTGTGGTAAACTGGTGACGCACGTCGTGATTGACAGGTGGTTGCGCTAGACAACACAGCCCATGTGAGCTGTCACCAACCAACCTACCAGTGTAGAGTATGCTGGTCTATGAAAACCAAATCTAATTGGTTATAAGAAACAGGTCCCACCTCTCAGAGCTTCTGCCCTCTCTCCTTGCTTGCACATCTACAAATATTTGTGTCACAGTAGGGTGCTAAAGTCCTGCCAAAAGTCTGTGTGCAAAATTTACATGCGCAGGTGCAATAATTGTTTACAAATATTAACTTAAAACTACACTTTTTTTCCCTTCATGTTCACAACTCATCAGTTACACACTTGCAAATTGTGTTTACAACTACAAATCTATTGTACATGCTCAAATCATTGTCAATGATTTACATCCATACAGGTTTATCTGCCCAGCTTAGACCACTGAGGTATAATAACTGGAGACTGCATCCAAGATGTCCAACCTTAGTTTTTTTCAAGGTAATCTACTAGCGTTCGTATACGCCGATACATGGACCGTCTATATCCAGGTTGCATCCAGGTTATAAGGACCAACATCTCATGTGCACTAGCATCGAGTTCCGGTCATAGCAACTTTGATCAATGGAGGAGGAAATGGCGTCCCCTTGAGAGTGCAACAACGAGATGTATGTTAGGAGAAGTGCAATATTATCACAAGGAGACGTATACTTGGAATACCGAGGAAGAATGGAAGGAAAGAGGTGTAGGTTGAAGAGAGTGAGGGAGGCAGAGGGTGGGATTAAATCTGTTGAAGATGGTGGGAAAAAAGGGAGATGGTAGGTCGAAGAAGGCTGGTGGCAAGTGCAAACAGACTGAGCCGTACACCGGATCCAGTTCTGGAGGAGAAATGGAAGTGAATGAGGGGAATTACCAGAGGTGGAAGGTTTGGTGAGGTTCTTGGAACCTGAGCCTTGCACCGATGGTCAGTATAAAGATGAGTCTGTTACAGTAGGAGTGACGTTTTTGGAGAAAGTGGACCCCTGCCTTTTGACTCATTCATATGTGGTTTCAGGGTGTGTGAAAATGGAGTTGGGTGCTGAGGAGTCGAAGGTAATCGATTAAAAAATATATATATCTGCCTCACTGACAATTATTTTAATAATTCAATGGATGTTTTGTGCACAAAGCTGATGACTAAAGTGCAGTGCTTGACTTGGACTGAAATAGGTTCTGGTACAAACTTTAGGTGTAGGAGCTCCACAATACTTTTTGAGCTAACATTCTATAAGATGAACAGGAGCTCAAGCAGTAGAAAATGTGAGGTGCTGGTACTCATCTCTGGTGAGCTCCTGCCCAAGTCAAGCAATGATAAAGTGTCTTTATTATGCATTTGAAATCTGACTTCACTATGTGGTCGTGTATGGAAATTCGCTTTCTGAGACGGGTGTCAGTTAAACTGCAGTACCGAAGCCAAACTGTAGGAGCAGTCGAAACCGTGATTCTAGACCGGAACCGTGGCACATTGGGATAGACAGTCAGCTTTGAATATACCCCATCTATGTAACCTGGAACGTGCCAGAGCGTCCGACGTAGCCTACTACCCAGCGTGTAGTAGCTAGCTAACTTGGTGTCGTTGAAATCGCTGCTGAAATGTTTTTGAACTAAAATATATTTGAAAAGGAGCCATTTGAAGATACTACGTGAGTTTAATTGTTGATTTCACCTGCTATCAAACTATTAAGCTAGCTAGCTGTCCGACCAACGTTATCTAGCTAGCTAACGTTAACATAGTTAACTAGCCGGCGCTTCCACAATTTGCTGCTAGCTAACGTTAGCTATCTAGCTAGTTAGCTAACGGCAGGATAAGCGGACCGTTAGTTAACGGATGAATGTCACAACTAGCTATATTAACAAACAAGGCAACTGGCTAGTATCTTTCTGCCTTGGAATTCACAAAGTTGATCCGGCATTAACGTTAGCTGACATCAAAGATATTTATAACTAACCCCTTCTGTCTGTGCTGATATCTTGCTTGGAGACCATGATTCCGTTGATTCAGGTTGGTTGCGTTTCAGGCTGTGTTTTATGCAGTCGTGCTGCGCATCTGTCATTGGCCAAACTCAAATAGCACTGCTTTATCACACCATCACGTTACTAGATTTTTGCTCACTCAATGGAACAAATGTTTCCCACCCACTTGTCACATCTGTTTGAGAGAAGGTCCTTTCTAAGTAGCTCATGAGAGTGGGTGGGTCCTTTCTACCTAAGTTGCTTATGAGAGAAGGTCATTTTATTATAGTTGCCTGTGTTCTTCAATTTTTATCATGTGATGATGTTTTGGTGATGTTTTGTCATGCGTTTTCGACTGTAGAGTACCTCTGGCAGAGTCATGGCAGAAGCTCACCAGGCTGTGGCGTTCCAGTTCACCGTCTCTCCAGATGGCATTGATCTGCAGTTGAGCCACGAGGCCCTGAGACAAATCTACCTGTCTGGCCTGCATTCCTGGAAAAAAAAGTTTATCCGCTTCAAGGTGCTCCAACACTTAAATTGTATTCAAACTTTGTCTCAAGGGACATTTGCCACCAGGCATACCAATACCAAGTTATACAGATCACGTAAATACAACCAACAGTGACGTTGATGTGTCAAACAGCTGAATATAATTTCCTCCACAGAATGGGGTGATGACTGGGGTGTACCCTGGCAGTCCCA
Organism: Salvelinus fontinalis; assembly: GCF_029448725.1. NCBI lineage: Eukaryota > Metazoa > Chordata > Actinopteri > Salmoniformes > Salmonidae > Salvelinus > Salvelinus fontinalis. The sequence continues at coordinate 1,209,365 of NC_074699.1, forward strand.
CCGGCCTGATGTTAGTGGTGGGGCTGTACATGGGGAGGGCAAAGTACGTCCAAGCTGACCCTTCCTTGGCACTGTTCACCAAAGTGGGTGCTCACCTGCCTGTTAGGTAAAGTATATAATCACATAGATAAAAGGACAATTGATGGATGTTTATGGCCAGTAAGTGATGCTTTGCCTCTCTCCTTGCAGTCGCTACATGTCCTTTGAGAAGCAGCAGGTGGTTGGCGGGGTGCTAGTTGGCACAGGGCTCTGGGTGGCTATTTTTTTCACCATGCGAACTGCACTCAAGTGGCTGCTCTCCTGGCATGGATGGATGTATGCCCGTCACGGCACCGTGCCATGGAGAACGCGCATCTGGCTGGTGAGTCGACTGCAAATGACCATGTCACGTGTTGCCTTGTGGGAAACCAATGCCGGGTAGAGGTGGGGGCTACAGAAATATTATACCTAGAAGGATCATATGTCAGAAATATCTCCCCCAGACTAAATAAACAAAAGACTGGTGCAAAGAAAATATATATATGATCCTTTTTATTTGAAGGTAGACTTCTTTAACAGACCAGCCCATATTTATGAGTGCAGGTCCTGGTGAAAATCTTCTCCGGGAGGCGGAATCCCCAGTTGTACAGCTTCCAGACATCGTTACCACAGCTCCCTCTGCCCTCGGTGAAAGACACCATCAATAGAGTGAGTGACAGAAACAAAACACATCTCCGCTTAACCATCTTTTTTTTTTATGGATTATAACCATTTACTAGAGGGGTACAATGTGGCTATTTATAGAACTCCTGAAGGTGTGCAATGTTAGATTGTCATACATGTTTCCTGTGCTAGTACCTTGAATCTGCCCGTCCGCTCATGGATGACGAACAGTACTTCAGGATGGAGGGTCTTGCCAAGGATTTTGAGAAAGGCCTGGGTCCTAAACTTCAGTGGTACCTGAAACTCAAATCCTGGTGGGCTACAAACTATGTAAGTCACATTTTAATTAAATATTGTTTTCATCAGATTTTCTTAGATAGCTTCATTAATTTTCCATAGCTTTTCGTATGATTCCGACATGTCCATCTTCCTCCTTGTCTTGCTGTTCTCAGGTCAGTGACTGGTGGGAGGAGTACATCTACCTAAGAGGCCGTGGACCAATCATGGTCAACAGCAACTACTATGCAATGGTAAGAGTCAGAACTAGCATGATATATAATCAAGCTGCTAGGAATGTAATAATATCACAGACTTACTGAACCCAGGGGCGCAACATCACGAGACTTCCGGGAACGCTTGTGAAACAGACCAGACAGACCAGGCTGGGGTTTGAGAAGTGAAAAATTATTCAAAAGTTATTTATTTTCTCGAAATGTAAAGGCACCACCTAGATTGGAGCCAATGTCATAAGTAGTTGAACATGTTATTACTTCAACCTTGTGAAAGTGACACTTTTTCATTTCTGTCAAAAACCAATAAAGCATACAATCTACCTGCAGTGAAGCTGCTTAACATTTACATTACATTCAGTCATCTAAAAGACTTCCGTCCAGAGCAACTCACAGGAGCAACCAGGGCACGTCGACAGATCTCCCAAAATGGGTACATGAACCAGCGACCTATCGGCCACCGGCCCAAGCCCCCAACCGCCAGGCCACCAACCCTCTAAGATCCCCCCACAGTTCCTGAGAGCTGCCCCTCAACCCTCCAAGATCCCCCCACAGTTCCCGAGAGCTGCCCCTCAACCATCCAAGTCCCCTCCTGAAAAAATCAACCTCCCACCATTCCACACACCCAAAAACCCTCCAAGCCACCGTCCCTCAATGCCCAAACCAACAAAATGAACAAAAGAGAAAACCAAAGGAAAACAACAGACATCAAGGACAACAGTAATCTAAACAGCAAGGCCAACTGGATAGGTTTCAGTGCATGTGTGGCAATATTTACGTGTGTGTGTGTGTGCACATGTGTGCATTTGAATGTGTGTGTGTGTGTATATGCATCATGCGTACAAGCACCTGCTCATCAGCCTCAGGCAATATCATTTTTAACTTTTGTCTTTGACTGTCATTCTATCCCCCAGTCAGCAACTCCACTCCCACTTGTCTCCAGTTCCACATCTTAACCCTCAGCTTCCCTCAGCCTATCCCACCTATCTCTCCTGGCCACCCTCTTCAGATTTCTACACACCATATATCTTTCAACTATGTTGTGACACACTTTGAATCTATCTAATCGAATAGAATCCACAGATTGCTAGTTGAAGATTAATACTTTTACTAAGACTATTAGTAATTGACTGACCTGGTCTCCAGATATCCCAACAATGCTATTTCTAGGGTAAATTTTAGATTAATGTTCAGATTTTTCAGCCATTCCTGAACCTAAGACCAGAAACAGGCTACCTGAGGGCAATACCGAAACAAATAGTCTATTGATTCTGTATCCTCACAACAAAATCGGCAGAGCTAAGGGCTAAGGAGTTCATCAGGTTGCTGGCGAGAGCAGTGATGCTAACGAGAGTAGTGAAACTAGCGCACTGCTGGCGAGAGCAGTGATGCTGGCTAAGGAGTTAATCAGGGTGCTGGCGAGAGAAGTGATGCTGACTAAGAAGTTCATCAGGTTGCTGGCGAGAGCAGTGATGCTGGCGAGAACAGTGATACTAGAGCACTGCTGGCGTGAGCGGTGAAGCTGGCGAGAGTGGTGATGCTGGTGAGAGTGGTGATACTAGCGCACTGCTGGCGAGAGCAGTGACACTTGCGAGAGCAGTGACGCTAGCGAGAGCAGTGGTACTAGCTCACTGCTGGCGAGAGCGGTGATGCTGGCGAGAGCGGTGATGCTGGCGAGAGCAGTGATGCTAGCGAGATCGGTGATGCTGGCGAGCAATTTTCCCATGAATAGACAGGTTTCCATGTTTGCAGGATCTTGTCTATTTTTACTAGTTTTCTTTTGAAATTCATTGTAGAGAGCTCATTTATATATTTTGTGATATGAATACGAAGTATGTCTACTTCCCAGTCAGCACATTTTGTAGGTAAACTGCAATGTAATATGGTACGCTTATCATAATTAGGATTTAGTCCAGAGAGGGCAGAAAAGTTATCTGGATCTTCAATGAGACATTGCAGGGATCTAGCTTGCGGACTTAATATAAAAACAATTATATATCGAAGGCTGATGCGTATAGCTTATTAAAGAGCAGTGATGCTAGCGAGAGCAGTGTGCAGATTTCTTCTTTTTTCTTCATCTTATTCAACTGTCACCATGCACCTGCAACAGAGACAGCTCAGATGTGCGAGTGGCGTTTTTAAATGTTATATGGAAGGAGTGCTTTTGATTTGACAGCCTGCACATGCTCAGTTCGGCGCGAGACGACCGTTAGACCCGATGACGGGTTTCTACGCATGAGCTTAGCTAGCCAACGCCTCCATGACATCGCCTACAAGTATGATCCGGGATTTCTATTGGAGAAGCACTTTTAGCCTATTTTCATACTGTACTGTCTTTGATAAGTATGTGTTATTAATATTATTATATGTTTATGGATGTTTACCAATTTGGCAATTCATCAGACTCTATTTGATCAGATTCTCTTGGCAATATTTCTCTTTATCCATTGTAGATTTTCATTCAGTGATTTTTCTCCATTCTCACTCCCTCTCTCTTAGGACTTCCTGTATGTGTTTCCCACCAGTCTGCAGGCCGCTCGGGCAGGCAATGCTATCCATGCCATCATGCTGTACAGGAGAATGCTGGACCGAGCGCAGATCAAACCGGTAAATAGCCTTCACTTTTGGTCACTGCTTCTTATCTATTTGCTTTATGACCATAATGTGTGTTCCTCTTCCCTCTGTATTTAATACCCAATGACATAAATATGGTTGTTTCTGTTTCACACTTGCGGACGGGATGTTTTCTCTGGTGCAGCTCTTTGCACTGGATAAAAGAGTTCCTCTTTGCTCCGCCCAATGGGAGCGCTTGTTCAATACGTCCCGCCTCCCAGGCCTGGAACGGGGTAAGAGGAGGGAGCGTTATTGTCACAGACCAACTTTGGATCCAGCTCACCCCTTATCCCTCCCACCCATTCCTGTCCCCATGGAATTCCTGTTTCACCAGCATGTTCCATAAAAACTAACTCATGAATGCAGGCCAAAAAGGTGATACATAACTGTTTGGTACTGTCTGACACTGTAAGTGATTGTAAGTCCTTATTGGAATTACTGTTTTTGCACCTAGTGTTATTGTACAGGAATATAGTTTATTTTGACCCAGACTACCATATTTCTCAAGTCTGTAACATGCTGGTGAAATAGGACCAGCTATCTCAAACCCTTCCCCATCCCCTCCAATCATTCCCTTCAATTTGTTTTATTTTTTTAAATCCCCACCCATCTGTCTTTCTTCTCTTCCGTGGGAGAAATGTTCCCGTGAGCCGTTCTGGTTCCTCCATCACCCCCCACCCCCCTGTAGCTCCCCTCCCGTCAGTTTCTAGGAGAGCAGGCTTTCGTGCTTTGGTCATTTTTCATTTTTTTTTTTCTATTTGCCTTTCAGCTCATGCTTCAAAATACCATTCCAATGTGCTCAGCGCAATATGAGCGTATGTTCAACACCAGTCGTATCCCAGGCGTAGATACAGGTAGATGGCCACTTCTTCCTCCCCAGTCTCTCAATCACACAGACTAAAGCACTTCTAACAACCATAGAACGGGTGTAACCAATTGCAGATTGAATAGATTATTTGATCATTTTATTATTTAGCAACGTGTACATTAAATGTACGCAGACTATGCACAAATATATCCAGTCAATGTGCACTTCCATACAGGCCAACTGACATCGCAGGATGGAGCTGTTTTCTCAGTGCCAAGTTGACATAACAGATTGGCTATTTAGGGCAATTTTTTTGGGTGACCGAGGCTACAAAGTGTCCTGAATTAGACCCCCATAGACTCCCATGATTCATTGCAATCCTCTTCATTGTGTGTTTTTAACTTTTGTTTCATGCCAAAGAATCCCACTGCAGTTCTGACTGCTGCTTGGAAATGACATCAACCATAGTTTGTGCTTTAGAGCACTCTCTCCCAAGTCTTTCACTTGAAACAACAGTTCAGAGCACATTTAGTCTCTCCAAGGTATCTGCTTGATCCTCTGTCTTAGTTGCTAGAAAACCCCTTTTTAGCCATGTTGTAGTACTGCAGTTTCCACCTGTTTGTTGTGCTAATTCTTCAGTAGGTCCACATTGTATGAATAGTTTATCAGAGCTCCTTTAAGCCATAATCATATTCTTGTTTAGATTTAGTTTGAAGTTACACAAAGTTATCCCTTCCTACCCTTGTGCTTGTCCAGACACCATCCAGCATATGCAGGACAGCAGGCACATCGTGGTGTACCACCGGGGGCGCTACTTCAAGGTGCCCATGTTCTACGACGGTCGGGTGCTGTCGCCCAGGGCCGTAGAGCAACAGATGGAGCGCATCCTGGCTGACCCCTCTGAACCCCAGCCGGGGGAGGAGTGCCTGGCCGCCCTCACTGCTGGGGACAGGTACGCTAACGCTACACATGTAATGTATGCCATTTAGCAGATGCTTTTATCTGACGCGACGTGTCCATTTTCCTATGGGTAGCCCAGCTGGAATGGAACTGCCCGTTACAAGCACCATGCTCAACCAACTGAGAGACACCTTAACAAACACCCACCATCTCAGATTGTTGTGAAATCGTTTCTGAGAAATTAACTTAAATGATTGCACCCAAATTGCCAATTTTTTTAAATTATAGGATTCGTATAATATTAAATAAATATAGTACATTTGGGTCCAACAATGAGTAAGACATGAGGATTTCAGAGAAATGTAAAAAAAATCACCCACACCTTTATCAAAAAGTTACCCCAACGGTATGTTCACCCCACTTGGCAGGTTGCCCTGGGCAGAAGCCCGCGAGGCCTACCTGAGACAGGGCAGGAACCAGCAGGCCCTGGACACTGTGGAGAAGGCTGCCTTCTTTGTGACCCTGGACGACACAGAGCAGCGTTACAAGGCTGAGGATCCTGTCCGGTCCCTGGACAGCTACGCCAAGTCCCTGCTGCACGGCAAATGTTACGACAGGTGAGACCGAGGGCTCCAATCCTTCATATTATGCACAGGGAGTGTGGGAAATGTGCTCTACAAATTAAATGTTATTGTTATTATCATCTACCTGAGCCCTCATTTATTCTACAGATTACCATTTACAAAAAGGTTCAAGAATAAGCTGTTATAACGACTTATGAATGTTACTGAATGTTTATAAATTGTTTAGACGTTTTTCATAAATGTTATGAATTAAATCACTTTTAAATGCTTGTATAATGTTTTTTTTGTTAAATAATAGAATTAAATACTAGAGTTTGTATCTTACTTCATGCTCAAGCACTGGTTTGTGTTTGTCTTTTTGCTGTAGGTGGTTTGATAAGTCCTTCAACCTCATCGTGTTCAGGAACGGGACCATGGGTCTGAACGCGGAGCACAGCTGGGCAGATGCCCCCATCATAGGGCACCTCTGGGAGGTAGCTAGCAGAGTAGAGCCCTTCTGCTTCTTTACTTGTGTTAATGTTTACAGTGTGTCTGTATAGGTTATCAGGAATAGATAGCTGGCAGAACAAATGGTGCATGTCTCTAAATGATGTTATTGTCTAATTGTAGCATGTGCTGTCGATGGACCCTGTGAAGCTGGGTTACACAGAGGAAGGCCACTGCAAAGGAAACCCCCACCCGTCTCTCCCAGGCCCTCAGAGGCTGCAGTGGAACATCCCAGCTGAGGTAGCCTACCACAGGGGGTTTGGGTTAAACTACAATGTTGTAGGGATGTTCCCCTTTTCAAACGGGATTTATTGTTTTCAGAATTATCATCAATTAATGCACATCAGTAATGCACACACAGGCCTTTCCATTCTGTTTCATTGTTATAATGATCAAATCTGATCCCCAGTGATCCTGTCTGTTTGGTACAAGTGTGATAATAGACTAGACAGTAGAAATACCTTCATATTTCACATCTTTAAGCCACCTGAGCTCTAATCTTTCTGTGGACCCCCCCCCCCCCCCCCCCCTCCTCAACTGTCTCATCTCAAATCTTCAAATGAAATCAAGAACTGAGGCTCTTTGATCAAATACATCAGAGACCCCAAGTGAAATGGGCTGATTCTCAGTGTCTTTGTTCCCCGTGTGCGGTGCCTCAGTGTCAGACGGCCATCGCCAGCTCTCTGATGGTGGCCAAGGCCCTGGCAGACGACGTCGACTCCCACATCATCCCTTTCAACTGCTTCGGGAAGGGCCTGATCAAAAAGTGTCGCACCAGCCCTGATGCCTTCATCCAGATCGCCCTGCAGCTGGCTCACTTCAGGGTAGGGTCCTTATCTCTGCCCCTGTTGACTGGCAACAGTAAAGAGGATCAGCTGATTGGATTAGTCCATTGGCTGATTAGCCAACTAGGCAATTGGAAGGAAGGAGGGTAGGATGGATATATGAAATCCCAGGTTGGGAATGTAGCTTCCTTAGGACATGTGAATGAATACCAGTGTTAAGAGATGGTGCTGTAAGTAGCTGTCAACAATCTGTAGTTTGATGAGATAAAAATCCTCCTTAATGAGGACGATAGCTATATTATGTCTTTATTATGTCTTATACTACTGTATGTGTTATAATATGTTATAACCACATTACAGGATGGTTAACTGAGTCTTTACTCTAGTTATAATATGTTATAACCACATTACAGGACGGTTAAATTAGTCTTTACTCTAGTTATAATATGTTATAACCACATTACAGGACAGTTAACTGAGTCTGTACTCTAGTTATATGTTATAACCACATTACAGGATGGTTAACTGAGTCTTTACTCTAGTTATAATATGTTATAACCACATTACAGGACGGTTAACTGAGTCTTTACTCTAGTTATAATATGTTATAACCACATTACAGGACAGTTAACTGAGTCTGTACTCTAGTTATATGTTATAACCACATTACAGGATGGTTAACTGAGTCTTTACTCTAGTTATAATATGTTATAACCACATTACAGGATGGTTAACTGAGTCTTTACTCTAGTTATAATATGTTATAACCACATTACAGGACAGTTAACTGAGTCTGTACTCTAGTTATAATATGTTATAACCACATTACAGGACAGTTAACTGAGTCTGTACTCTAGTTATATGTTATAACCACATTACAGGATGGTTAACTGAGTCTTTACTCTAGTTATAATATGATATAACCATATTACAGAACGGTTAACTGAGTCTTTACTCTAGTTATAATATGTTATAACCACATTACAGGATGGTTAACTGAGTCTTTACTCTAGTTATAATATGTTATAACCACATTACAGGACGGTTAAATTAGTCTTTACTCTAGTTATAATATGTTATAACCACATTACAGGACGGTTAACTGAGTCTTTACTCTAGTTATAATATGTTATAACCACATTACAGGACAGTTAACTGAGTCTGTACTCTAGTTATATGTTATAACCACATTACAGGGTGGTTAACTGAGTCTTTACTCTAGTTATAATATGTTATAACCACATTACAGGACGGTTAACTGAGTCTTTACTCTAGTTATAATATGTTATAACCACATTACAGGACGGTTAACTGAGTCTTTACTCTAGTTATAATATGTTATAACCACACATTACTGGACGGTTAACTAAGAGTCATTACTCTTAAAAAAATGTGAACCTGACTTTCCTTATTCATCCCTGAGTGGATAAATGTTTTATTACATTTTATTAAATTGAATTTGTCTTCCAGGACAAGGGGAGGTTCTGTCTAACGTACGAGGCGTCCATGACACGCATGTTCCGAGAGGGTCGCACAGAGACGGTGCGTTCCTGCACCGTGGAGACCTGTGCCTTCGCCCGCTCCATGGTGGAAGACAACCCGGTAAGGATCTTGGTTCAACTGTGATGGTGGATCTGTGAGCATTACAGGAACTGAAAAGTTGTGTGTCAGTCCTCCATGAAATATATATATTTTTTGTCCGAAAAAAATATACATACACACGCATACATATATATATATATACTGCTCAAAAAAATAAAGGGAACACTAAAATAACACATCCTAGATCTGAATGAATGAAATATTCTTATTAAATACTTTTTTCTTTACATAGTTCAATGTGCTGACTACAAAATCACACACAAATTATCAATGGAAATCAAATTTATCAACCCATGGAGGTCTGGATTTGGAGTCACACTCAAAATTAAAGTGGAAAACCACACTACAGGCTGATTCAACTTTGATGTAATGTCCTTAAAACAAGTCAAAATGAAGCTCAGTAGTGTGTGTGGCCTCCACGTGCCTGTATGACCTCCCTACAACGCCTGGGCATGCTTCTGATGAGGTGGCGGATGGTCTCCTGAGGGATCTCCTCCCAGACCTGGACTAAAGCATCCGCCAACTCCTGGACAGTCTGTGGTGCAACGTGGCGTTGGTGGATGGAGCGAGACATGATGTCCCAGATGTGCTCATTTGGATTCAGGTCTGGGGAACGGGCGGGCCAGTCCATATCATCAATGCCTTCCTCTTGCAGGAACTGCTGACACACTCCAGCCACATGAGGTCGAGCATTGTCTTGCATTAGGAGGAACCCAGGGCCAACCGTACCAGCATATGGTCTCACAAGGGGTCTGAGGATCTCATCTCGGTACCTAATGGCAGTCAGGCTACCTCTGGCGAGCACATGGAGGGCTGTGCGGCCCCCCAAAGAAATGCAACCCCACACCATGACTGACCCACCGCCAAACCGGTCATGCTGGAGGATGTTGCATGCAGCAGAACGTTCTCCACGGCGTCTCCAGACTCTGTCACGTGCTCAGTGTGAACCTGCTTTCATCTGTGAAGAGCACAGGGCGCCAGTGGCGAATTTGCCAATCTTGGTGTTCTCCTGGCAAATGCCAAACGTCCTGCACGGTGTTGGGCTGTAAGCACAACCCCCACCTGTGGACGTCGGGCCCTCATACCACCCTCATGGAGTCTGTTTCTGACCGTTTGAGCAGACACATGCACATTTGTGGCCTGCTGGAGGTCATTTTGCAGGGCTCTGGCAGTGCTCTTCCTGCTCAACGGCAGAGGTAGCGGTCCTGCTGCTGGGTTGTTGCACTCCTACGGCCTCCTCCACGTCTCCTGATGTACTGGCCTGTCTCCTGGTAGCGCCTCCATGCTCTGGACACTACGCTGACAGACACAGCAAACCTTCTTGCCACAGCTCGCATTGATGTGCCATCCTGGATGAGCTGCACTACCTGAGCCACTTGTGTGGGTTGTAGACTCCGTCTCATGCTACCACTAGAGTGAAAGCACCGCCAGCATTCAAAAGGGACCAAAACATCAGCCAGGAAGCATAGGAACTGAGAAGTGGTCTGTGGTCACCACCTGCAGAATCACTCCTGTTTTGGGGGGTGTCTTGCTAATTGCCTATAGTTTCCACCTGTTGTCTATTCCATTTGCACAACAGCATGTGAAATGTATTGTCAATTAGTGTTGCTTCCTAAGTGGACAGTTTGATTTCACAGAAGTGTGATTGACTTGGAGTTACATTGTGTTGTTTAAGTGTTCCCTTTATTTTTTTGAGCAGGGTATATATATATATATATATATATATATATATATATATATATATATATATACGGCAAAAAAAATGTATGCCCCCCAAAAATGCAACCAACTATTTCCATATCTTTGCTCATGGGAGAAATGGTTAGATTGTGATATCTGGATGTGATTGGCCAAAAGAGACCGATTCCACCTTTACTTAGTACCCCTTTACCCCTCTGTTTCAGATGTTGGGTTGAATGCGGAAGACACATTTTGGTTGAATGCATTCAGTTGTGCAACTGAATAGGTATGCCCCTTTCCTTTCATATTGTCTCCTTGTCTCTTCCTACCATTCCTTGTCTTCTCTGTAGAGAGAGCTGCGACTGAAACTGTTGAAGGAAGCTGCGACGAGACACCAGCAGCTCTACCGACTGGCCATGACTGGAGGAGGCATTGACCGCCACCTCTTCTGTCTCTACGTGGTCTCCAAGTACCTGGGGGAGGACTCGGCCTTCCTCAAAGAGGTCACATGCAATATTTTGACTTGTGAATGTTACTAATCATCCTTTCAGTAGAATGGAGGTGTTTGTGTGTTTTTAGTTTTGATACGGTTTGTTTTGCTTTGAGAGGTGTGTATGTTAAAGCGTGTGTCCTCTCCCATAGGTGCTGTCAGAGCCCTGGAGGCTGTCCACCAGTCAGACTCCCCTCCAGCAGGTGGAGTTGTTTGACCTGGCCAGACACCCGGAGTACGTGTCCAGCGGGGGAGGCTTTGGTCCGGTGAGTTCCCTGCCTGGCCTCAAAAGGGCCCTCTACTCAAAATGAATTAGGCTTTAAAGTAGCATTAACGATTGTCAGATGTTTTCAGACCAGATTTGGGAGTGATCTGCCGCCTTTAAACATAATCGCACAATCTTATTGTCTGTGTTCTTCATCCTGGTGTTCAAAAATCTTACGTAATACATTACGCAAAACAGCCACAACTGTCAGTAAGCGTGTCCATGATTGAGTCTTTGAATGAAGAGATTGAGATAAAACTGTCCAGTTTGAGTGTTTGTTGCAGCTCGTTCCAGTCGCTAACTGCAGCAAACTGAAAAGAGTAGCGACCCAAGGATGTGTGTGCTTAGGGGATCTTTAACAGAATGTGACTGGCAGAACGGGTGTTGTATGTGGAGGATGAGGGCTGCAGTAGGTATCTCAGATACGGGGGAGTGAGGTCTAAGAGGGTTTTATAAATAAGCATCAACCAGTGGGTCTTGTGACGGGTACACAGGGATGACCAGTTTACAGAGGAGTATAGAGTGCGGTGATGTGTCCTATAAGGGGCATTGGTGGCAAATCTGATGGTCGAATGGTAAAGAACATCTAGCCACTCGAAAGCACCCTTACCTGCCGATCTATAAATTACGTCTCTGTAATCTAGCATGGTCATCTGAATCAGGGTTAGTTTGGCAGCTGGGGTGAAAGAGGAGCGTTTACGATAGAGGAAACCCAAGTCTAGTTTTAACTTTAGCCTACAGCTTTGATATGTGCTGAGAGAAGGACAGTATACCGTCTAGCCATACTCCCAACTACCTGTATGAGGTGACTACCTCAAGCTATAAACCCTCAGAGGTAGTAATCACACCTGTAGGGTGAGGGGCATTCTTCTTACCAAACCACAACCACATTTTTTATGGCATCTTTGACCAACAGATGCATATCTGTATTCCCAGTCATGTGAAATCCATAGATTAGGGGCCTAATTAATTTATTCCAATTGTAACTCTGTAAAATATGCGAAATAGTGGGGGAAAACCTGTAAAACAAATCTTAAATAAAAATAAAGATTTTTTTTTTTAAAGGGCCCAAGTTTTCTCTAATTTTAGCAGTTGAAAATCCAGTAGGATATAGTGTGATTATCTCTGTGCTGCAGTGTAATCCTTTTCCACACGCTGATTGTGTTTCTCTCTTTGTGTGTCAGGTGGCAGATGATGGATATGGTGTGTCCTACATCATCTTGGGAGAAAACCTCATTAACTTCCACATCTCCAGCAAGCACTCGAGTCCTGAGACGGTGAGTTGGCTGATCCACATGGCCTATCTTGAATGTTGCTTTCAATCAGCTGTCCTCACTTGAAACAAAGACATCGCTATCGCCTGGGTAACATACAGACCTGAATAACACACTGACCAGCCACTATTGATACCAACTGCATATCCATATAGGTTATTTTGTATCAGTTTGCCTTAGAACGTGTCCGTTCTAAAGTTTTATTGTGTCAGCTTGTTTTAGAACGTGTCCGTTCTAAAGTTTTATTGTGTCAGCTTGTTTTAGAACGTGTCCGTTCTAAAGTTTTATTGTGTCAGCTTGTTTTAGAACGTGTCCGTTCTAAATTTTTATTGTGTCAGCTTGTTTTAGAACGTGTCCGTTCTAAAGTTTTATTGTGTCAGCTTGTTTTAGAACGTGTCCGTTCTAAAGTTTTATTGTGTCAGCTTGTTTTAGAACGTGTCTATTCTAAATTGTTTCTCCTCTGTCCAATAGGATTCTCATCGTTTTGGAAACCACATCAAACAGGCCATGCTTGACATCCTGGCCTTATTTCAGCTGGATGCAAATGCCTTGGCGTGACTTTCTCCCCCCTCCCTGAACCTGAACTTGAACTCTTCCATAGGCTTACGCAGATGAAATTCTGTGTTATGATTTTAGAATGTGTTTAAAAATCATATAATATTAACAAAATAAGAGTGTATAGGATTGATTATAGGGGTGTTTTTGCCATTTTTTAAGTTGTGTATTGCATGCTAGCTCACAGACCCATGCTGCCATGTGTTGTCCTATGTTAAGGTTATGCTCAGCTCATTTCAAAGTGCTGGTGCCTTAATGCACTGTGGTAGTTGAAGTGAGATTTGGAGAGTGAAGTGACCAAATGGCCGTGAACATTTCAGTCAGCGCTTACAGTACACCCGCTGTCTTGCGTGCAATTCTTTTCAGCTGCTAGCTATGTATTTTGAACTGCACAAAAGCATTTTGATTTCTGGGTTTTAATATCGGTGGTTGTTTTAACCATTGCTCTGTGTACCACCAAGTAAAGGACTGTTGGCAGGGGTACGGTATCCATTTTAGGACAACTTCCATGGACAGGTGATGCTGTCCAAACATGGACACCATAACAGCCTAGAGTCTGACACATTTCAATAGTATGGTTAGTTGAAGGATCATACTTAAGGCCCAGTTGCCCAGACACGGACATAAGTCCTGGACTAAAAGCACTTAATATGGATATTCTCCTTTCAGCATGTTTTTCTGCCCAGGACTATGCTAAATCTGGGTCCAGGAAACCAGCCCTCTATGTACTACAGTATAACTACCGTTGGTAAAGTCTTAAAGGGATAGTGCTACATTTTGGCAATCAAGCCCTTTTTCTACTTACCCAGAGGCACATGATCTCATGGATACCACTTTTATGTCTCTGCTAGCTGTACCTATAGACTTCCAGTCATTGCGCTAACGCTTGTTAGCAATGCCTCGCCGAACTACCTTCAACTTCCTTCAAACTGCACCATGAGGCATTACAAGTCACATTTTCTTTGTTAATGTAAAGTATAATTACAAATATTTAAACTTGATCATTTTAATTTCAAAAGAATTAGAAATATCATATAGCAATAGAAATGTCTGCTGTAGAAGGTATTCCTTTGTTGCTAAGGCGATAGCGTTACATGTTTCGTTATAAATATGTAAAACAGCATATATATACCAAAATAAAAGTGTATGTTATCAGTGGATTAATAGTTGTATACTTGTTTGACATTTTTGCTACACTGTCAGGAACTAGTAACAAGCAATTTACTGCACCCTCTATTAAATCTGATAAACTGTGTACACTACCAATACACTTTGAATTGATGTCAGCCCAACTGCCATAGCCGTTCTAACCCAGAAGATGGATCTCTTTCATTAGAATACCAGTACATTCACTTTGGCCTTTCTCCTGTGTCCTCTTCACCCTGAGGCTGTAATCTACTAGAAGCCTGGTAGGTATGCCTTGACGGGTGGATGTACAAGTCCTGTCATAGTCCACAGCTGAAAAGCACTGCACTACCACACTGCTAAGGTCCTGACACACATTTTCTGTTGTGGCTTTCCACTTTGAAGACTGATGATACATAGCCACGGGCTGAACTTAGAAGTCTCCCCGCAGCGCAACTCATATCTACTGTTACTGCTCTACTCAGAGCTTTTGAAGTCATTACAAACACTGTCTAACTGCCTTTAGAAGTGTATATGAATAAACACATTCATTATTAACAATGTTAAATATGCATTCATGTATCCAGGCTTAAACCAGTCCAAGGTGACACAATGACAAATATCTCATTTAGTTTGCTGTTTACCACACCATTGTAGATGAAGTGAGCATTTTTATTTAAGATATTTACTAATAAAACAAATATAATTTAATGCAAACATAGCATAGTCTGTCTCCACCTGCTGTCTCATTTGTCTCCCCTTCTTTCTCAGTCGCTGCACTGTCTGACCTGATAGCTAATCAACATAATACTAATAACACACACAAGGCTATGCAGATGAGTCATCAAAATGTCAAAAAGGACTTGGCCATATGCCATTGTCTGGATAGAGAAACAGGGATTACATTACCCACAGGAAATAAAACGTATGAACTCTGTTGTGTAATTATACAGGGACAGGGATTACATTCTGCACGTCCTCCTCCAAGGCCAGCTGTCTGGACCTCATGGTTTCATCCAGCGTTAATGGTCAACATGCTGTCATAGTGAATTTGTGAATTTGGTTTAAAAGTATCTTGGGACACAAACCTTTCATACAATTATACATAAAAGTCACCATTATTAGGAAGCATGTAGAAAGACTCCATCCTACTCATGGGTTGGTGTGCTGTATACTGCCACGGGTTGGTGTGCCGTATACTACCATGGAAAACTAAGCCTTCTTTGGTTTATTCTTGATCAGTAGTCTTTTTGAAAGAAATGTATCCTCCACCTGGGGGTAAATGCAGCCTCCACCTGTGGGTAAATGTAGCCTCCACCTGGGGGTAAATGTATCCTCCACCTGGGGGTAAATGCAGCCTCCACCTGTGGGTAAATGTATCCTCCACCTGGGGGTAAATGCAGCCTCCACCTGTGGGTAAATGTAGCCTCCACCTGGGGGTAAATGTAGCCTCCACCTGGGGGCAAATGCAGCCTCCAACGGGGGATAAATGTAGCCTCCACCTGGGGGGAAATGCAGCCTCCACCTGGGGGTAAATGTATCCTCCACCTGGGGGTAAATGGATCCTCCACCTGGGGGTAAATAAAGCCTCCACCTGGGGATAAATGCAGCCTCCACCTGGGGGTAAATGTAGTCACCACCTGGGGGTAAATGTAGCCTCCACCTGGGGGTAAATGTAGTCACCACCTGGGGGCAAATGTAGCCTCCACCTGGGGGTAAATGTAGCCTCCACCTGGGGGCAAATGTTGCCTCAACTTGGGGGTAAATGCAGCCTCCACCTGTGGGTAAATGTAGACTCCACCTGGGGGCAAATGTAGTCTCCACCTGGGGGTAAATAAAGCCCCCACCTGGGGATAAATGTAGCCTCCACCTGGGGGTAAATGTAGTCTCCACCTGGGGGTAAATGTAGTCTCCACCTGGGGGCAAATGTGGTCTCCACCTGGGGGTAAATGTAGTCTCCACCTGGGGGTAAATGTAGTCTCCACCTGGGGGTAAATGTAGTCTCCACCTGGGGATAAATGTATCCTCCACCTGGGGGTAAATGTAGCCTCCACCTGTGGGTAAATAAAGCCTCCACCTGGGGGTAAATGCAGCCTCCACCTGGGGGTAAATGTAGCCTCCACCTGGGGGTAAATGTAGCCTCCACCTGGGGGTAAATGCAGCCTCCACCTGTGGGTAAATAAAGCCTCCACCTGGGGGTAAATGTAGCCTCCACCTGGGGGTAAATGTATCCTCCACCTGGGGGTAAATGTATCCTCCACCTGGGGGTAAATGTATCCTCCACCTGGGGGTAAATGTAGTCTCCACATGGGAGTAAATGTATCCTCCACCTGGGGGTAAATGTATCCTCCACCTGGGGGTAAATGTTTTCTCCACCTGGGGGTAAATGTAGTCTCCACCTGGGGTTAAATGTAGTCTCCACCTGGGGGTAAATGTTTTCTCCACCTGGGGGTATATGTTTTCTTCACCTGGGGGTAAATGTATCCTCCACCTGGGGGTAAATGTTTTCTCCACCTGGGGGTAAATGTATCCTCCACCTGGGGGTAAATGTTTTCTCCACCCGGGGGTAAATGTATCCTCCACCTGGGGGTAAATGTATCCTCCACCTGGGGGTAAATGTATCCTCCACCTGGGGGTAAATGTATCCTCCACCTGGGGGTAAATGTATCCTCCACCTGGGGGTAAATGTATCCTCCACCTGGGGGTAAATGTTTTCTCCACCTGGGGGTAAATGTATCCTCCACCTGGGGGTAAATGTTTTCTCCACCTGGGGGTAAATGTATCCTCCACCTGGGGGTAAATGTATCCTCCACCTGGGGGTAAATGTATCCTCCACCTGGGGGTAAATGTATCCTCCACATGGGGGTAAATGTATCCTCCACCTGGGGGTAAATGTTTTCTCCACCTGGGGGTAAATGTATCCTCCACCTGGGGGTAAATGTAGTCTCCACATGGGAGTAAATGTATCCTCCACCTGGGGGTAAATGTTTTCTCCACCTGGGGGTAAATATATCCTCCACCTGGGGGTAAATGTATCCTCCACCTGGGGGTAAGTTGCCAGAGGATGTTCTCGTTTAGGCTTATTAGTAAGTCCACTAAATGTTTATACCTCCCAGTCACAGATGTTGATGACGGATAGACATATGAATAGTCCCAGTACATAGAGGTCTCTGTGACATTTACTATGCATTTGGCATTTACATCTGAGGAGATCACACAAATGATCTACCGGACATGCAGTAATAAGCTCTGGATGTAACATTTAGTGTGCGAGGCAGTTCACTTGTTAAATGTCAAATGACAGTACTTGTCAGTGCTGTTGCGCTGGTATCATTATGAGCTTTTTTAAATATAATGGGTCCAAGGATTCCTACTACAATAGGCCTTACAAACATTTCCATAATATCTGTGGGTGTGGGGAAATTACAGTGAATACTTTCACTAGGCAGTGTGCAGTAATACATTCTATGATGTGAATACTTTCACTAGGCAGTGTGCAGTAATACATTCTAGGATGTGAATACTTTCACTAGACAGTGTGCAGTAATACATTCTAGGATGTGAATACTTTCACTAGGCAGTGTGCAGTAATACATTCTAGGATGTGAATACTTTCACTAGACAGTGTGCAGTAATACATTCTAGGATGTGAATACTTTCACTAGGCAGTGTGCAGTAATACATTCTAGGATGTGAATACTTTCACTAGACAGTGTGCAGTAATACATTCTAGAACCTGAGATCGTGATAGAAAATCAGATTCCATCAAGATGATCTAGTGGCCCAGTTCTGTCTCTGCTATCTGAACACCTCTCCTGAATACATACTCACCATCAACATCTGAATCTAGATCAATCCCTGATCATGTATCAGTCTGTAACCCTTTTTCATTGTTTTTTACTTCACCTTTATTTAACCAGGTAGGCCAGTTGAGAACAAGTTCTCATTTACAACTGTGACCTGGCCAAGATAAAGCAAAGCAGTGCGTCACAAACAACAACACAGAGTTACACATGGAATAAACAAACATACAGCCAATAATACAATAGAAAAGTCTGTATACAGTCTGTGCAAATGTCATCCCAGTACATTTCTCTCTTGGCCCATTAAAAGAGTAGGTTTGTATATCATCCCCCTTCTCTTCACACCTGCTGGTGTCAACGTCATCCTTCACCAGGACCTGAGCAGGGTCAGTGTCCATCACAAATTGAATAAAGCAGCACCAAGTCCCAGTGTTGTTTCATCTTGGCAGTACCTGAGCACAGACAATGGCTTGGGCAGGCTGTTCCCTGTGATTCAATTTGCTGTTCCACCTTGTCTGTGATACAGAGATTGCATCCACCCTGTAATGAGGTCATTCATTTCGCTTTGATGCACTGGGGTTGTCCAGTCTGAGAACTAAAGGAGGCTGCCGGCAAAGACTGCCTGAGTAACACAACATATCATACTGAACACACCACACCCTACACACCATATACAACACAACATACCATAACATACACACCATACACAACACAACATACACAACACACCATACTCAACACACCACACCCTACACAACCCAACACACCATACACAACACACCATACCATACACACCATATACAACACAACATACCATAACATACACAACACAACACACCATACACAACACACCACACCCTACACACCATATACAACACAACATACCATAACATACACAACACAACATACACAACACACCATATTCAACACACCACACCCGACACACCATAACTTACACACCACACCATACGCAACACACCATACGCTACACAACACAACATACACACCACACCATACACAACACAACATACACACCACACCATACGCTACACACCATACACTACACATCATACCCTACACACCATACACAACACAACATACACAACACCACACCCTACACACCAACTACAACACAACACACCATAACATACACACCATAAACAACACAACATACGCAACACACCATACGCAACAGACCATACGCAACACACCATACGCAACAGACCACACCCTACACACCATATACAACACACCAAACCATACGCAACATAACATGCACACCACACCCTACACACCATATACAACACAACACACCATACGCAACACACCATATGCAACACACCATACACAACACACCATACACAACACACCATACCCTACACACCATATACAACACAACAAACCATACGCAACATAACATACACACCACACCACACACACCACACCATACATTACATTTACATTTACATTTAAGTCATTTAGCAGACGCTCTTATCCAGAGCGACTTACAAATTGGTGCATTCACCTTATGACATCGCAACACACCACACGCTACACACCATATACAACACACCACACCCTACACAACACACCATATGCAACACACCATACACAACACACCATACACAACACACCATAACATATACACCATATACAACACAACAAACCATATGCAACATAACATACACACTACACCACACACACCACACCATACGCAACACACCACACGCTACACAACATACGCAACACACCACACCCTACACACCATATACAACACAACATACGCAACACAACATACGCAACACACCACACCCTACACACCATATACAACACACCACACGCTACACACCAAATACAACACAACACACCACATGCTACACACCATACCCTACACACCAACTACAACACAACACACCATACACAACACACCATACATAACACACCATACACACCACAACATACACACCATACGCAACACACCACACCACACCCTACACACCTATACAGCACAACACACCATACGCAACACACCATATGCAACACACCACAACCTACACACCATATACAACACAACATACCATACACATCACACCATACACATCACACCATACACATCACACCATACGCAACACACCACAACCTACACACCATATACAACACAACATACCATACACATCACACCATACACATCACACCATACGCAACACACCACAACAAAGTACAAGAGCACAAAAAAAGCACAAAGGCACAAACACACACACACTGCAGAAATGACAGCTACGTTGTCATCTGTTCCCCCAATGTCTGCACCTCTGTCTCGCTATGTCCTCCAGCACGCTGTCAGTTTGACTTGTTGATAGACTTGTTGATAGACAGGTAGAATGAATGAGTGAATGTACAAGGTTTCAAGTAGACGCTGACATTATTTCCCCCCCTGAAGCACTGTCTGTGTAACCGATGTGAAATGGCTAGCTAGTTAGCGGTGGTGTGCGCTAATAGCGTTTCAATCGGTGACGTCACTCACTTTGAGACCTTGAAGTAGTGGTTCCCCTTGCTCTGCAAGGGCCGCGGCTTTTGTGGAGCGATGGGTAACGATGCTTCGTGGGGGACTGTTGTTGATGTGTGCAGAGGGTCCCTGGTTCGAGCCCGGGTATGGGCGAGGGGACGGACGTAAAGTTATACTGTTACATCTGGAGAAACACTGAAACCTTATGCATGGTGATTATACAGGATTTACACTATTACCCCAGATCCAATTTCCATCTGCAAGCAGACTGGAGCCATGTTGGGGGGGCCTGAAAACCAGCTGCCTAAAAAGATCATAAGTGTTGTTTGTCTCTAACAAACTGTTGGACATATGTTACCGGGGACTTGGGTCTCATGTGGGAGCTGCTCAACTATCATGTTATTCCAATGAGACAAGATGCCTTTTGGAGGACAAATACAGCTTTATTAGAGAGAAGCTGGAGAAAGTCTGTATTCCCACAGTCTCCTGGGGTGGATTGGACAAAAGATCAGGATTTGCTGCAGGTGGCAGTCAATAATGAATGGCTTTGTAAGGCTCACTGGAGTTATGAGAGCTCTATTCAGATGCATCCGCTTTCACTTTCACACAGCGGAAAAGGTTACACTCACTAGGGCTATATACACTATATATACAAAAGTATGTGGACACCCCTTCAAATTAGTGGATTAGACTATTTCAGGCTCACCTGTTGCTGACAGATGTATACAATTGACCACACAGACATACAATCTCCATAGGGAAACATTGGCAGTAGAATGGCCTTACTGAAGAGCTCAGTGACTTTCAACGTGACACCGTCATAGGATGCCACCTTTCCAATAAGTCAGTTCGTCAAATTTCTGTCCTGCTAGAGCTGCCCTGGTCAACTGTAAGTGCTGGTATTGTGAAGTCGAAACGTCTAGGAGCAACAACGGCTCAGCCATGAAGTGGTAGGCCACACAAGCTCACAGAACGGGACCACCGAATGCTGAAGCGCGTAAAAATCCTCTGTCCTCAGCTGCAACACTCCCTACCTTGTTCCAAACTGCCTCGGGAAGCTACGCCAGCACAATAACTGTTTGTTGAGGTTTCCATGGCTGAGCAGCCACACACAAGTCTAAGATCACCATGCGCAATGCCAAGCGTCAGCTGGAGTGGTGTAAAGCTTGCTGCCATTGGACTCTGGAGCAGTGGAAACGCATTCTCTGGGGTGATGAGTCACGCTTCACCATCTGGCAGTGCGATGGACAAATCTGGGTTTGGCAGATGCCAGGAGAACGCTACTTGCTCCAATGCATAGTGCCAACTGTAAAGTTTGGTGGAGGAGGAATAATGGTCTGGGGCTGTTTTTAATGGTTTGGGCTAGGCCCCTTAGTTCCAGTGAAGGGAAACCTTAACGCTACAGCATACAATGACATTCTAAACAATTCTGTGCTTCCATCTTTGTGGCAACAGTTTGGGGAAGGCCCTTTCCTGTTTCAGCATGACAATGTGCACAAAGTGAGGTCCATCCAAAAATGGTTTGTCGAGATCAGAGCCCTGACTTCAACCCCATCAAACACCTTTGGGATGAATGGGAAGACCGACTGCGAGCCAGGCCTAATCACCCAACATCAGGGCCCGACCTCACTAATGCTCTTGCAGCAATGTTCCAACATCCAGTGGAAAGCTTTCCCAGAAGAGATGAGGTTGTTATAGCAGCAAAGGGGGGACCAGCTCCATATTAAGTGTCCACACACCTTTGGTCATGTAGTGTGTCTCCTATACTCAGTAGGGCTATATATACTCAGTGGCCACTTTATTAGGTACACCATCCGTTCCCGAAACTGGGTGGCTCCTACAGACAGTGAGTTACGTGGTCATGGCTTGCTATATAAAGCAGACAGGTATTGAGGCATTCAGTAACCGTTTGATTGAACGTTAGAATGGGCACAACGAGAGACCTGCGACTTTGAGTGTTGTATGATCGTAGGTGCCAGGCGAACTAGATCCAGTATGTCAGAAACGGACGCCCTCCTAGACTTTTCACGCATGACAGTGTCTAGGGTTTACCGAGAATGGTGCGACAAACAACAGACATCCAGTCAGCGGCTGTCCTGTGGGCGAAAACATCTCACTGATGAGAGAGGTCGAAGGAGAAAGGCAAGAATCGTGCCAGCTAATAGGCAGGGCCACAAACAGACAAAGAACGACGCCGTACAACGGTGGTGTGCAGAACGACATCTCGGAACGCATAACTCTTCGGTCCTTGTCTCGGATGGGCTATTGCAGCAGACCACCACACCGGGTTCCTATCAGCTAAAAACAAGAAGAAGCAGCTCACGTGGGCACACGATCACCAACACTGGACAATTGAGGAGTGGGAAAAAAACATTGCCTGGAAAATGACAGCTAGTTCAGTTTACTTGAGTCTCCAGCCCTCAATCCAATAGAGCATATTTGGGATGAGACGGAACGGCTTGTTCGCAGCACGAATGTACCGGCGTCTAATCTGCACCAATTGTGTGATGCCATCGCGTCAGCATGGACCAACATACCTGTGGAATGTTTACGACATCTTATAGAATTACCCAAATAATTCAGGCTGTTCTGGAGGCAAAGGTGGGTCTAACCCGGTACTAGGTGGGTTTTATACAGGTAACGAGTTCAAACAGGTGAAGTTAATACAGGTAATGAGTGGAGAACAGGAGGGCTTCTTAAAGAAAAACTAACAGGTCTGTGAGAGCCAGAATTCTTACTGGTTGGTAGGTGATCAAATACTTATGTCATGCAATAAAATGCTAATTAATTATTTAAAAATCATACAATGTCATTTTCTGGATTTTTGTTTTAGATTCTGTCTATCACAGTTGAAGTGTACCTATGATACAAATTACAGACCTCTACATGCTTTGTAAGTAGGAAAACCTGCAAAATCGGCAGTGTATCAAATACTTGTTCTCCCCACTGTATGTCTCATACTCAGTAGAGCTGAGTACACACTGAGTGTACCAAACAAACATCAGGAACACCTTCCTAATATTGAGTTGCACCCCTCCACCCTTTTACCCTCAGAACAGCCTCAATTTGTCGGGACATGGACTCTACAAGGTGTTGAAAGCGTTCCACAGTGATGCTGGCCCATGTTGACTCCAATGTTTCCCACAGTTGTGTCAAGTTGGCTGGATGTCCTTTGGGTGGTGGACCATTCTGTATACAGCCTCATTATTGTTATTTTATTGTGTAACTTTTTTTAAACACATTTTTTATTATTTTTTTTTTTTTTTTTGTAAATATTTTCTTAAATCTATTTTCTTTAAACTGCATTGTTGGTTAAGGGCTTGTAAGTAAGAATTTCACGGTAAGGTGAAATTGTAATACAATACAATTTGATTTGATACACACAGGAAAATGTGGCGCGTGAAAAACCTAACCATGTTGCAGTTCTTGACACAACAGACATTTTTCGTCTTTCCCATTCACCCTCTGAATGGCACACATTCACAATCCATTTCACAAGGCTACACTGGTTGAAGTGGATTTAACAAGTGACATCAATAAAGGATCATAGCTTTCATCTGGTCAGTCTATGTCATGGAAGGAGCAGGTGTCCTTAATGTTTTGTCTACTCAGTGTATGACTCTTACACTCAGTACAGCTTATAATGTACATGTCTAATCGATAGTGAAGAACTACCGTGACCAGTCGATAAGATCTGAAAAAAAGATTTTGGAGTTTCATTTCATTTATCCCCCTCATGTTCCCATCACATAATACATGTTTACACCATTAGACTTGTGATAATGGATAGCAGGGGAATTCAGATCTGGAGTACTGCTGGATATGTAACGGGTCCGTAACCAGACGCTGGGAGACGGGAAGCAAGGACAGGGTGAGCATTTAATAATAAATAGACATGAAAATAAACATGAACAGCGTCTGGAGATGAGAAACAAAACAACATCAGTGCAGACACAGGAAGTGACAGATATAAGGGAGGCAATCAATGACGTGATGGAATCCAGGTGAGTCCGATGAAGCGCTGGTGCGCGTAACGATGGTGACAGGTGTGTGTAATGATGAGCAGCCTGGCAACCTTCGAGCACCAGAGAGGGAGAGAGGGAGCATACGTGACAGTAACCCCCCTTTAAGGGCGCCACCTGGCGTCCTACCTGGGTGAGCCCGACAGACCGGCCAAGGCATGGGAGCCCGACGAGCCGGCTGAGGCGTGGGAGCCCAACGAGCCAGCTGAGGCGTGGGAGCCCAACGAGCCAGCTGAGGCATGGGAGCCCAACGAGCCAGCTGAGGCGTGGGAGCCCAACGAGCCGGCTGAGGCTTGTGAGCCTCTCAAGCCAGCTGAGGCGTGGGAGCCCGACGAGCCAGCTGAGGCGTGGGAGCCCGACGAGCCGGCTGAGGCGTGGGAGCCCGACGAGCCGGCTAAGGCATGGGAGCCTGACGAGCCAACTGAGGCATCCCCGGTTGCTTCGGGAGAGGCACCCGGACTCGACCTAACCCCTCCAAAAATAAAAAAGACATTAAAAATTCCCTGGTGACAGGTGTGCGTAACGATGAGCAGCCTGGCGACCTTGAGCGCCAGAGAGGGAGAGGGGGAGCGGGAGCAGACGTGACAGGATATCTGTTCAACCTGAAACTGAATTGCACCCACCTGGTGTCCCTGGTCTAAATCAGTCCCTGATTACACGAGGAAAACGAAAAGAAGCAGTGGAACAAACTGGCTTCCATGTCCAAATTTGAATTTGAGGAGTCTAAAGTAGTCCACGGTGGTAATTTATGATTTACTCTCTAAAACAGCATAATTACGTACCATGTAATGTAACACGTCTCTTACTCTACGTCTCTGGTTGATACTGTAGCAAAGCAGAACGTCTATTAGATTCTAATAAAGAATTTGGAGTTGAAATGTTCATGACATTCTGAGAGCAATTCTTCCTCTAGTCATATTCCCATTAGATTAGATATGTTTATATCGTTAGACTTCTGACGGTCTGTAAACCATGATTTATTATTGACTCTATCAAACAGCCACAGTGCAGTTTACAAACCAGTTCATCTAGAAGGTAATATCTACATATAGCTCCATAAATTAACTGAAATATATTCTGTAGTGAACTGTGGGGTCAGAAGGCTTGCTGTGAGGAAAGTGTGGCACTTTTAGATTGTTTCTGTTGATGTTTACACTAGTGTTTCTGTTGATGTTTACACTAGTGTTTGTTTGTGTTGATGTTTACACCAGTGTTTATGTTTCTGTTGATGTTTACACTAGTCTATAAGTTTACACTGGTGTTTGTGTTGATGTTTACACTGGTGTTTATGTTTATGTTGATGTTTACTCTAGTGTTTATGTTTGTGTTGATGTTTACTCTAGTGTTTATGTTTGTGTTGATGTTTACTATAGTGTTTATGTTTATGTTGAAGTTTACTCTAGTGTTTATGTTTGTGTTGATGTTTACTCTAGTGTTTATGTTTGTGTTGATGTTTACTCCAGTGTTTATGTTTGTGTTGATGTTTACTCTAGTGTTTATGTTTTTCTACAAACTCCACCCGCCCTCCAAAACCTTCATCCAATGTGTTGTAGACATATCTACCCCCCACACAACACCTCAACCTCAAACTCCCAACACCAACTATCATGAACATGCTCCCTAACCCCCCCCCCCCCCCCCTGCCATCAATACCCTCCTCCTACAGTACCAACCAACCAACACCCTGGTAATTTGAATGTTAATCTCAAACAAACACACACTGCCCTTAATCTCTTTTACCAATCCCTACCAGTCTGTATGCCCCAAAACTACCCACAACCACCCACCCTTCACCTCAAGAAGCCTGTGTCTCTCATTGCCTCCCAGGCAGCACTTCAGTGATCTTCCTGCCTGCCTTCCTGTCACACTCCAAAGGTCCGCGTGCCTCATGATTACTGTTCTATGTATAATAGGTAGCATTCATCATCCACTAGTGACAGGAAATGATGGAGGAGTCTGGGGCGCGGAATAAAACCCAGAGCCAGAGCACTAATCTCTTCTTCTCCTCTTTTCTTTCTCTGTTAATACAATGACATGCTCATATTCCTCCCATTAACCCCCTCATCCCCACTCCACTAACACAATGACATGCTCATATTCCTCCCATTAACCCCCTCATCCCCACTCCACTAACACAATGACATGCTCATATTCCTCCCATTAACCCCCTCCTCCCCACTCCACTAATACAATGACATGCTCATATTCCTCCCATTAACCCCCTCATCCCCACTCCACTAACACAATGACATGCTCATATTCCTCCCATTAACCCCCTCATCCCCACTCCACTAATACAATGACATGCTCATATTCCTCCCATTAACCCCCTCATCCCCACTCCACTAACACAATGACATGCTCATATTCCTCCCATTAACCCCCTCATCCCCACTCCACTAACACAATGACATGCTCATATTCCTCCCATTAACCCCCTCATCCCCACTCCACTAACACAATGACATGCTCATATTCCTCCCATTAACCCCCTCCTCCCCACTCCACTAATACAATGACATGCTCATATTCCTCCCATTAACCCCCTCATCCCCACTCCACTAACACAATGACATGCTCATATTCCTCCTGTTAACCCCCTCATCCCCACTCCACTAATACAATGACATGCTCATATTCCTCCCATTAACCCCCTCATCCCCACTCCACTAATACAATGACATGCTCATATTCCTCCCATTAACCCCCTCATCCCCACTCACATCCCTACAGTAAAGTGTGGGGATATAGAAATTAATTTGTTACATTGTTGCCCGTTTTAGGATAGCACCCAACATATAAGCATCAATTTGAACTCACAAAAACAATACTGCAATAGTTTCCCATTATCCAGGCCTACACTTCTGGTTGGTCCTTTTTAAGTCCAGCCCAGTTTACACTAGAAAGTCACTAGTTTATTGCATCTCTCCGTTTACCTGGTCTACCTGGTTTCTCTATCTCCCTCTCTGTCTCCCTACCCCTTCCCTCTTTCTTTCCATCTCTCACCCTCTTCCACATATCCTTTTTTGATCTTCCTCTATCCTCATCTTCCTCTATCCTCATCTTCCTCTATCCCCATCTTTCTCTATCCCCATCTTCCTCTATCCCCATTTTCCTCTATCCCCATCTTTCTCTATCCCCATCTTCCTCTATCCCCATCTTCCTCTATCCCCATCTTCCTCTATCCCCATCTTTCTCTATCCCCATCTTCCTCTATCCTCATCTTCCTCTATCCTCATCTTCCTCTATCCTCATCTTCCTCTATCCCCATATTCCTCTATCCTCATCTTCCTCTATCCCCATCTTCCTCTATCCCCATCTTCCTCTATCCCCATATTCCTCTATCCTCATCTTCCTCTATCCTCATCTTCCTCTATCCCCATCTTCCTCTATCCTCATCTTCCTCTATCCCCATCTTCCTCTATCCTCATCTTCCTCTATCCCCATTTTCCTCTATCCTCATCTTCCTCTATCCCCATCTTCCATTATTCATTTTATTTTTCACATTCTGTCTTTCACAACCCTCTTTCTGCAGCTCCCCAGTTAATTTGAATCAAGCTGGAAATTGGGACGTTCAAGTAAACAGCATAACATATCGCCAATGCAATCAGAGAGCCTCCCTCCCTCCCTCCCTCCCTCCCTTCCAATGAATTGCAGCTCCTCCCTGCACCTTGCTCAGCAGCGGCCCCTCCCTCTATCTCTCTCCCCTGTCCCTCTCTCCCCTCTCCCTCTCTCCCCTCTCCCACTCTCTGTCTCACTCAGCTCGGTGCAGCATGTATGTTAGAGTGTCTGAGACACCGGAGCCTGTGTTTACATGCCAGCCTATCAGTGGAGGTGGATTTAGAGCATCTGGAGGACCCAGGCATCTCCCATGCTCCTCACCGGGGACTCACCTCCTTTTATCTCCACTCGGGTATCCCATTTCTCGCTTTGAATCCTCCTTTCAATGGCCTCTTCAATCTCTGCCCTGCTCTCTGAGGCATTTTGGATTTCCTTGGCAACGTGGAGCAGCTTAAATTAGAATTCTGTGCATGACGGTCCTGGTAAGTAGCCTCCTCTGTCTGTTCTGTGGGCTTCCAGCACTGAGCCATAGAGGCAGGCTCATCATGGTGCATTGGTGGGGCAGAATTGGCAGGAAAATATTTGTCTGGACAAATGGTACGTATTGAAAGGGGGAAAGGGAGACCGAGGGATGGGATGTTTGATCATTCTACTGAATAGGATTCAGGAGCAGGTTTGTTCTGTCACCTGGATGCTACCATTTATTTAAATGTGTAAGAGCATACATGTAGGCTACTGTGTGTGGGTATGGTATGTGTGTGTGTTTATATGGTGTGTCTGTGTGTGAGTACGGTGTGTCTGTGTGTGTGTGTACGGTGTGTCTGTGTGTGTTTACGGTGAGTCTGTGTGTTTGTGTGTACAGTGTGTCGTGTGAGTGTATGGTGTGTCTAGGTGTGAGTACGGTGTGTCTGTGTGTGTGTACGGTGTGTCTAGGTGTGAGTACGGTGTGTCTGTGTGTGTGTACGGTGTGTCTGTGTGTGTGTACAGTGTGTTTGTGTGTGTGTACGGTGTGTCTGTGTGTGTGTACGGTGTGTCTGTGTGTGTGTACGGTGTGTCTGTGTGTGAGTATGGTGTGTGTTTACGGTGAGTCTGTGTGTGAGTACGGTGTGTCTGTGTGTGAGTACGGTGTGTGTCTGTGTATAACTGTTTCTCTTTGTGTGTGTGCATGAATGTCTCTGTATGTGAGTCTCTCATGTGCTCCTGTGTCCCTGCTGTTTCCATATGTATTTTAAAAGGTGTGTCATATTACTAGTGTAGGGGTGTGTGTGTGATGGAGCGTGCCTGCTGTGTGTTCCTGTCTGAGTGCTCCTCCACCACCATGCTTATTGTAGCTCCAACTATTCTGTCCTTGTTAGCACGCCTCTTTCTAAAGACCCTAAACACGCCGTCTAGCCTGACACTGATTTGCTTCCGGAGGTCAAACTTCATTCAATCACAATGAATTTGCTGTGTTCCCTCTGGGGTTGAAAGAATGGTGTTTCATTTCACCCACAGGTTCCAGGGAAGGCTTTTTGTCCCATTTTGTATGTAGGTCAAACACCCCAGCCTCTCATCCGTTCTCTGTGTGTGTGTCTGTGTCTGTGTCTGTGTCTGTGTCTGTGTGTGTGTGTGTGTGTGTGTGCGTGTGTGTGCGTGTGTGTGTGTGTGTGTGTGTGTGTGTGTGTGTGTGTGTGTGTGTGTGTGTGTGTGTGTGTGTGTGTCATCCTTCTAGCCTGCATTATTTGCATCCCTCATAATTCTGCCTGGCTGCAGTGCTCTGACACACAGTAGAAATCTATAGAGACTCTTCTACCTCCTATAGAAGTACAGTACAGCAGCTGCCTGCAAGCCACAAGCTGATACCTCTAGCTGGTGAAGTTGAGGCTGTTTTAGCTTAGAGACACACACTACACTGTTGGTTACTGTACACGAGGCTCCCTACAATAGGCGAGACTGGAAAGAGACTTCTCTTCCCCTGGTTTCACCCCACTGCTGTTTTGTAACACTGTGACCCAAAGATGCAAAAATACAACGTTTCCTAAATTGCGTCCTAATCTAAAAAAAAAATCCTATCCAACACTACCTAGTTCATCTCCTTCATCACTACCTAGTTCATCTCCTTCATCACTACCTAGTTCATCTCCTTCATCACTACCTAGTTCATCTCCTTCATCACTACCTAGTTCATCTCCTTCATCACTACCTAGTTCATCTCCTTCATCACTACCTAGTTCATCTCCTTCATCACTACCTAGTTCATCTCCTTCATCACTACCTAGTTCATCTCCTTCATCACTATCTCGTTCATCTCCTTCATCACTACCTAGTTCATCTCCTTCATCACTACCTAGTTCATCTCCTTCATCACTACCTAGTTCATCTCCTTCATCACTACCTAGTTCATCTTCCTTCATCACTACCTAGTTCATCTTCCTTCATCACTACCTAGTTCATCTTCTTCATCACTACCTAGTTCATCTCCTTCATCACTATCTCGTTCATCTCCTTCATCACTACCTCGTTCATCTTCTTCATCACTACCTAGTTCATGTTCTTCATCACTACCTAGTTCATCTTCTTCATCACTACCTAGTTCATCTCCTTGGACCCACATGTATCTCTGTGTAGTATTGTTGTGTCAGTAGGATGTTGGCATCAGCAGCCTCTGAAACGGTAGAAACATGGTCTACTCATCAGACATCAGACTAGTCCCCTACACAAGGATATGTTGTAGGACATTGAATTGAAATCTTTTTTCCTGTTTCCTGTCTTCTCTAATATGTCATGATTATGAAGAAACAAAAACAGAGGGAAGCAAACAATCTAAACCTGAGATAGAGGTCGTTTTGGAAATGTTGAAGAAACCCAACATTGGGCTGAAAGGTTTGACCTGACACACAGGACTACATTAATATACTGATAGAAAAGGGTTTGACCTGACACACAGGGCTACATGAATATACTGATAGAAAAGAGTTTGACCTGACACACAGGGCTACATTAATATACTGATAGAAAAGGGTTTGACCTGACACACAGGACTACATTAATATACTGATAGAAAAGGGTTTGACCTGCCACACAGGACTACATTAATATACTGATAGAAAAGAGTTTGACCTGACACACAGGGCTACATTAATATACTGATAGAAAAGGCTTTGACCTGACACACAGGACTACATTAATATACTGATAGAAAAGAGTTTGACCTGACACACAGGGCTACATTAATATACTGATAGAAAAGAGTTTGACCTGACACACAGGGCTACATTAATATACTGATAGAAAAGAGTTTGACCTGACACACAGGGCTACATTAATATACTGATAGAAAAGGCTTTGACCTGACACACAGGACTACATTAATATACTGATAGAAAAGGCTTTGACCTGACACACAGGACTACATTAATATACTGATAGAAACGGTAGAGGGATTGTTTTCCTTCCAATATTCTGAAAATATGTACAACCAAATACTTCAAGAGTAAATTCAATGGCTCCTCTACACATCAAAATAACAGAAATGAATATATATTTTAAAGACGTATGGATTGTGAGGTCAGAATACCGCCATGACGACCATTCGTTATATGGTAAAGAAGATAGGAGGTTATCTCACCAGATGAAGCCAGAAAGGACAACCAAATATTACTGAAAGGAACTGAGATGTTCTCCATACATAGGAAAACCCCCAGAATAGTTGACCCTTTCAAAAAGATACACCACCGTTCAGAAGTTTGGGCTCACTTAGAAATGTCCTTGTTTTTGAAAGAAAAGCACATATTTTGTCCATTAAAATAACATCAAATTGATCAGAAATACAGTGTAGACATTGTTAATGTTGTAAATGACTATTGTAGCTGGAAATGGCAGATTTTTTTTGTGGAATATCTACACAGGTGTACAGAGGCCCATTATCAGCAAACATCACTCCTGTGTTCCAATGGCATGTTGTGTTAGCTAATCCAAGTTTATCATTTTAAAAGGCTAATTGATCATTAGAAAACCCTTTTGCAGTTATGTTAGCGCAACTGAAAGATGTTGTCCTGATTAAAGAAGCAACACAACTGGCCTTCTTTAGACTAGTTGAGTATCTGGAGCATCAGCATTTGTGGGTTCCATTACAGGCTCAAAATGGCCAGAAACAAAGCACTTTCTTCTAAAACTCGTCAGTCTATTTTTTGTTCTGAGAAATTAAGGCTATTCCATGTGAGAAATTGCCAAGAAACTGAAGATCTCATACAACGCTGTGTACTACTCCCTTCACAGAACAACGCAAACTGGCTCTAACCAGAATAGAAAGAGGAGTGGGAGGCCCCGGTGCACAACTGAGCAAGAGGACAAGTACATTAGAGTGTCTAGTTTGAGAAACAGACGCCTCACAAGTCCTCAACTGGCAGCTTCAATAATTATGCAAAACAACAGTTTCAACGTCGACAGTGAAGAAGCGACTCCGGGATGCTGGCCTTGTAGGCAGAGTTCCTCTGTCAGTGTCTGTGTTCTGTTGCCCATCTTAATATTTTATTTTTATTGGCCAGTCTGAGATATGGCTTTTTCTTTGCAACTCTGCCTAGAAGGCCAGAATCCCGGAGTCGTCTCTTCACTGTTGACATTGAGACTGGTGTTTTGCAAGGTACTATTTAATAGTGTATGTTTTTGATCGCAATTTTTTTTTTGGCTATTTCAGACAAAATATGACTTCATTTCAGATGTATATATCATTACACAATATTTTCCTCCACATGTAAATGTTTTTGCTCCATTTTGATGTGATTTTAATAGAATTTCATAGTTTTCTTACCACACATTTTTCTACCATTTAAGCCCAATGTTGCAACTTTTCCAGAAAATTCTACAAACTTGAAGAAAAAAAATATATACATTTTCATAATCAGAGGTGTATTCCAGGTATTTTTGAAGGGTAATGAAATGTTTTCCTCATTTGGATCTATGTTTGGGTCTCACAGGGTAAAATGGGAAAGAAGCAGAAGGTCTATAGTAGTGTTTGTATTGTTTGTGCTGCAGCTTTAGGTTAATACATACAGTATGTGTCACGATAACAAGGTGACAGTAGATATCAAACTACAGAACATCGATGTCACATGAAATGTGGGACTTTCACATCGTGACTGAGTGAGTGATTTAAACCACGACGGTTACCTGGCAACACGTTACTGTAGGTGGTCTAATGTAACAATCTAATAAACCTTCATAAACACTCTTCTCCAATTAGTCTTGCCATAATGAAAGCACAGATTCTTTAGCAAGCCCATCTGTTCAAGCACAATATCAACACGTGATTCCTTATAATAAGTACAGCATGGGCATGATCTGGATGTCAGGCTCATTCATATCAATGATGTGCAGTAGAAACGTCCCGTAGCAGTAGAATGTACATTAAGTACCGCTTAAAGCAGGACAATGTGTGTGAGCGCCACAGCGCCCCTGGTTGTTTCAATACACTCACTGTTCATAGGCTACTGCCGTTCGTTGATGTATGAGCCTATTGTGGGCCGCTGCAGTCTTTAAACATGCGATTGCTCAACCGTGACACGTGAGACAGGAAGTCATCACTCATCACTGTTTTGACTCTGTAAGCAGATGTGTCTCAGGCATAATTCTGTTTTATCCTCTCCGACTGCACAACAGAGATGCTACAGAGATGCGGGCATGGTATAATGATGGTCTATAGCCTTGCTGTTACCTTGTTCTCCTGACCTATAGTGGTCATATGAAGGGTCTGTTCTGAATGTACACCTCAGGGCCTTGCTACTTAAACTGAACCCAATAGCCATTGGCTCTTTCGCCTATTTAACCTTTTTCATTGATTGTGTTGTCTGTACAGTTGGGTAGCATGTAAGTGTAACGGATGTGAAATGGCTAGTTAGTTAGCGGTGGTGCGCGCTAATAGCCTTTCAAGCGGTGACGTCACTTGCTCTGAGACCTTGAAGTAGTGGTTCCCCTTGCTCTGCAAGGGCCGCGGCTTTTGTGGAGCGATCGGTAACGATGCTTCGTGGGTGACTGTTGTTGATGTGTGCAGAGGGTCCCTGGTTCGCGCCCGGGTCGGGGCGAGGGGACGGGCTAAAGTTAAACTGTTACATTGGTGCCGTGACCCGGATCACTGGTTTCTGCGGAAAAAGGAGGAGGTCGAAAGAGGGGTGAGTGTAACGGATGTGAAATGGCTAGCTAGTTAGCGTGGTGCGCGCTAAAAGCCTTTCAATCGGTGACATCACTTGCTCTGAGACCTTGAAGTGGTGGGTCCCCTTGCTCTGCAAGGGCCGCGGCTTTTGTGGGGTGATGGGTAACCATACTTCGTGGGTGACTGTTGTTGATGTGTGCAGAGGGTCCCTGGTTCGCGCCCGGGTCGGGGCGAGGGGACGGGCTAAAGTTAAACTGTTACATCAGCACTGGGAACGCCAATCTATATGCCGTTCCAAGATTGATAATTGCACTTTGATTGATTTGATTCAAATGGGAATGTTTTAACTATCTAGCAGAGGATGCCTCCATAGGGCCCTATTTGGCTTTTAATAGGATGGAAAACCAAATAGTGGTTAAGGTTGAGGACAATGCAGACGATGGCTGTACACAGTCTCTCTGGTGGTCCGACTGGTCATTACAGTATTGAGGCGGTTCACTATCCCCACTTTTGTTACACACAAGACGGAATAGAATGCAAATCATCAACAAGCCATTACAAGTTCAACTCTTGACACGCAAAAACAGATCTATAGATGAACATGTACACTGTTGGCCAACTTCCTGTTCAACAGTCCATCCACACCGCCCATCTCTTACATCGTGTGACCCTGTGGTGAGCAGTAGCTTTTCATGTAAATCAAGTCTGTGCCAAGGATATTTAGTCTGCCTGTCCTGTACACTAGTTCTCCGTAAGATATGGGGGGGAAGTCAGAGGGTGAAGGAAGCTACAGAATGCTGTAATAGTGATGTGGAAAGATGGACGGATTATATTCTCAACAGGGAGAGTGTTAAGGATGCTGCTGAAACCACGGCATTGCAGTAAACAGATGTAGGAACTTAATTTGATCACGCTTTTATTGCTGAAAATGTTCCTGCAAAGCAGGAAATAAAAACAGTTGTGTATTCAAGGTTTAAAAGCATCTGAAGTTTGTAATTCCCACTATAAATTTCAGACTTGATTTTCCCTAATGATAAATGTATCAACCCCTACAAAATTATCCATGAATTATAATCCACATAATAATTCACACTTCCTGTTGCTGCAGGATTATTTTCCTGCTGTATCAAATTTGCTCAAATTAAGATCCTAAACATGTAATGGTTCCTTCCTGTCAGGGACCGTTAAGACAATTGGACCACGTGTAGACCGCGTGCAGGCGGGAGGGACGGGTGAGACAGACAGACAGACACAGGCAGATCAGTCACGGGGTAGCCTACTCAATCTTGCTCTCTACAAATGTATTCACAAGGTCACAGTGGCGCTTCGCTGCAGCAGCCTCTCCCATTTAAATGTAATCATAACAGCTTTATGTAAAATATGATCCAGGCATGGTGGAGGATGGGGTTTGATTCTCCCTCTGACTCCTACACTCCACCGGCTCTATAATTCAGTGATCTTTGCATATTCTAAAACAAAGTGTGGGCTACCGATTAAACACTCCTCCTGCCCATTTGTTGTAATTGTCACTGTGAATATTTAGGGAAGTATTGGCTAGAGTGAGCTATATCAGCTAAATTAATATGAGAACGAAGATAGCTGGTGGTAATTATTATACGGGTGATTTGGGATGAAAAAATCTCCCAGAATCGTCCATTGTGCTGTCTATAAAGGGCCTTAAGAAGCTTGGCCGGTGGAAAATTGCCTTCAGGATTGCATTGAACCACAGTTTTCAATTCTACTGGAAACTTGGATCCCTGTTGATACAGAGGGGAAAAGGTTTGTGTAATTACCAGCTTAGGCTGCTGCTATAGCGCAGAATTTCCAAAGAGGAATGGTGTTAATGAGGAAAGAAGCATCCCTTTACAGAATTATTATTAGACATTCAGTCAGAGCAGAGAGAGACAGATCTGTGTGGAAATATTACCAATTAGACTCGGCACAGGCTTTGCACCGCAAGTCATTTCATACAGAACAAAGCACCCAAATGAAGTGAAACCAACCGGACAGCGACCATTACAATGTGTTCAGCACTCGTACAGGGATGTGTCATGCAGCATCATTTTCTGCATATATTACATAACGAGCTGAGGTTCTTACAGATCCAATATTCTATTTGGGTTTTTCACATTTCAGGTATTCTTCATCTGGTGTGTTCCAGTTCCTTAAACACAACAGCTACGGGTATTAGAACATAGTGTAGCTAATTACATAAGACATCTTACTTACTAGGCCCTATGTACTGTACATTGGAGCAGGCCAATTGGTGACAGTTGTAGGGCCAAGTCCAATGGATAAGCATGACAGAGGCATAGATTAACAGCAGTGGAGGCTGGTGACTTGAAAAATGGAGGAGGATGGGAGACCCACGGTATAGGAGCGGAACGCACGGAAACGACAGTGTGTTTCAAAAATCATCAAAGATGTATTATTTGAACCTATGTGATTGTGTGTTATCATCTTTGCTCAGTAAATACCGGAGGAAAGTGGAAAGCCTACTTGAGCGCACGTGAAAAAATGCGCTGGGTCAACATCTCTCTTTAATCAATTTTTTTTGGATGATGCGATGGAAGCTATCTAATCATTTGGAATTGTTTTCGACGTCGCAGAAAAGACAGTCGAACGTTCGATATGTTCAGCAAGTAAACCATCGTAACGTGCCATTACCTCTGTAAGCTCCTTGTAGTTGCCCTTGTTGGCAGAACTTTCCCTCTCACCATGTCCTCTATCGATGCAGCTTTTTCCCAGAAGCTTGAATCTGAGGTCGGCATTTATATGCTCCCTGCTTTTGTTTTGCCGTTTAGATCGATGTTCTTCAGATCACTGTACCCACCTTTTGACCAAGGCTCAGACTTTCCAAAATGCAGGCTAGCAATACAGGCGGCTTGATGACAGGCTCCCTGTTAGCCAGCTATACTTTTGAAACCAGTTGGTTTTGAACAGAGGTCAGAGGTCGACCCTTGCTTTTAATTTCCACCTTTTCTGTGTACCCTAGAGAATGAAAGGAGTTCTTCAACAAAACGTCCACAACATTTTTGTCAGTGTTGGCCATTCTACCATTCTGGCGGAGAAAACTGCACACTCGCGCTGGTAGCTAGCTAGCTACTGACGTTAGCAAGGCTAATGTTATTTTAATTTTTTCATAAATTGCACTAACTGGACACAAAAATTTTGTTTTAAAACCAATAAAATAATGTACAGTGGGGCAAAAAAGTATTTAGTCAGCCACCAATTGTGAAAGTTCTCCCACTTAAAAATATGAGAGAGGCCTGTAATTGTCATCATAGGTACACTTCAACTATGACAGACAAAATGAGAAAAAAAATCCAGAAAAATCACATTGTAGGATTTTTATTACATTTATTTGCAAATTATGGTGGAAAATAAGTATAACAAAAGTTTATCTCATAACTTTGTTATATACCCTTTGTTGGCAATGACAGAGGTCAAACGTTTTCTGTAAGTCTTCACAAGGTTTTCACACACTGTTGCTGGTATTTTGGCCCATTCCTCCATGCAGATCTCCTCTAGAGCAGTGATGTTTTGGGGCTGTTGCTGGGCAACACGGACTTTCAACTCCCTCCAAAGATTTTCTATGGGGTTGAGATCTGGAGACTGGCTAGGCCATTCCAGGACCTTGAAATGCTTCTTACGAAGCCACTCCTTCGTTGCCCAGGCGGTGTGTTTGCGATCATTGTCATGCTGAAAGACCCAGCCACGTTTCATCTTCAATGCCCTTGCTGATGGAAGGAGGTTTTCACTCAAAATCTCACGATACATGGCCCCATTCATTCTGTCCTTTACACGGATCAGTTGTCCTGGTCCCTTTGCAGAAAAACAGCCCCAAAGCATGATGTTTCCACCCCCATGCTTCACAGTAGGTATGGTGTTCTTTGGATGCAACTCAGCATTCTTTGTCCTCCAAACACGACGAGTTGAGTTTTTACCAAAAAGTTATATTTTGGTTTCATCTGACCATATGACATTCTCCCAATCTTCTTCTGGATCATCCAAATGCTCTCTAGCAAACTTCAGACGGGCCTGGACATGTACTGGCTTAAGCAGGGGGACACGTCTGGCACTGCAGGATTTGAGTCCCTGGCGGCGTAGTGTGTTACTGATGGTAGGCTTTGTTACTTTGGTCCCAACTCTCTGCAGGTCATTCACTAGGTCCCCCCGTGTGGTTCTGGGATTTTTGCTCACCGTTCTTGTGATCATTTTGACCCCACGGCGTGGAGCCCCAGATCGAGGGAGATTATCAGTGGTCTTGTATGTCTTCCATTTCCTAATAATTGCTCCCACAGTTGATTTCTTCAAACCAAGCTGCTTACCTATTGCAGATTCAGTCTTCCCAGCCTGGTGCAGGTCTGCAATTTTGTTTCTGGTGTCCTTTGACAGCTCTTTGGTCTTGGCCATAGTGGAGTTTGGAGTGTGACTGTTTGAGGTTGTGGACAGGTGTCTTTTATACTGATAACAAGTTCAAACAGGTGCCATTAATACAGGTAACGAGTGGAGGACAGAGGAGCCTCTTAAAGAAGAAGTTACAGGTCTGTGAGAGCCAGAAATCTTGCTTGTTTGTAGGTGACCAAATACTTATTTTCCACCATAATTTGCAAATAAATTCATTAAAAATCCTACAATGTGATTTTCTGGATTTTTTGCTGTTGTCTGTCATAGTTAAAGTGTACCTATGATGAAAATTACAGGCCTCTCTCATCTTTTTAAGTGGGAGAACTTGCACAATTGGTGGCTGACTAAATACTTTTTTGCCCCACTGTATACTATACCTCCTCCGTCTCCTGTAATTTGAAAAAACTAATTTGAATTGAATAATATCCCAAAAATGCTCAACTATCACTTTTCATCTCTATCCAACAATGTAACAAAGCTTCTCAACACATTGAACCCCCATAATGCTCTGTGGCACAATCCCAATACAACACTAGGTTAATTCTCTGACTATAATTCTGTGATTGGATTGGCAACATGTCACTTCATGCTGCAAAAGCTTTGATTGGTTGCAGGACGTACTCTGGAAGTGGTCATAATTACCATGTATATCTAAGGGGGTGAGGCCTATGAGCCTCCTAGGTTTTGTATTGAAGTCAATGTAGCCAGAGGAGGACGGAAGCTAGCTGTCCTCCGGCTACACCATGGTGCTACCCCAGACAGTGCTGTTGAAGTTACTGTAGACCTTCATTGCAAAACAATGTAATTTAATCAATTATTTGGTGACATATGAATATATTTTGCATAGTTTTATCTAAAAATGTTAACTTTTAAATGTTTCTAATGCTTTTATTTGTATGAAATTTCACTGAGGAAGATCTTCCTCCTCTGAGGAGCCTCCACCGATTAACAGTAAACGCATATTGTTTTGTTGTTAATTCTACAAAGTAATCAGTAATTTACACTAAAAGGTCAAATTCAGAGTATTTAAATGATGGAGAATTAGCCTACATGAGAAGGGGCCACTTGGGGAACATTTTGGGGGTCCCTGTGTCTTCAGATTCACAGACACCCAAATATCACCTGAGTATATTTTTGACATGGCCTGTGGATTAACCAGACACACCATTTCTCTTATTAGTAGTAATCATTTGCCATTGACCTTGAAACATATGATCATAATGGGGAACCATTAACTTGAAGAGCATATCAAGATATTATTTCTGAATCAAGAAAAGGTATAACACAAGCTCTCTGGTAGGAGCTCAGCTCTTCCAATCCCCCCTGCCTAGTTTTGCAGGTCACTTCAGTGTGCAAGGGCTTATTCTGTGGGATTCAAGGCTGCAGATAGAAACGATTTGCAAAGCTGGTAAAATCCCCTATTCCACAAGACAGAGAACAATGGCTCTTCTATTAACACTCCATTTCTGTCTGGATGTGCTGTGACATTGTGCCCTAACAAATCAGCCCAACGGGTGAATCCCAATGTGGTCGTGGTATAAAACGTCTCCTTCTACTTTCCTGCACCAGCACCGACTGGAAAAAGTGAAAGCAATCATGGTATGGAGGCATTCAATACTTAGCTTTCACTTTCCACATGTTGTCAGATCAGCCAAGAAAAGGAGATGAGGAAGCCTCTTTAGACTATTGGGACCAACTGCTGTCTGGTTGCCATGGTAGCGGACAGTCTTTCCAAGTGTTCTGTGTCTGAGATCCAGAAACCAATTGTAGTTCTTGCTCTGGCAGTTCCTCCCATGGTACACATACATTAGAGAAAAAGGCAGGCCCCTAAAATAGTCCCAATCCAATATCATAGACAAGCAACCAGGACGTTGAAACCGTTGGAGCAAACATGAATTTGAACTGAGATCAACTTTCAGTCCAATAGCAGCTGGGGAGGCTTTCACCTAACCAAACCTACATGTACATATTACAACAATCAATCACCCCAACTACCTCGTACCCTAGTCCAATGACTCAGTTCCGGTACTACTTGTATATAGCCTGTATATAGCCTCATTAATGTTATTTTATTGTGTTACTGTTACATTTTTATCTATTTGCTAATTTTCTTACTTTTGAACTGCATTATTTGGAAAAGGCTCGTAAGGAAGCATTTCACAAGTCTACACTTGTTGTACTGTATTTGGGGCATGTGACAAATAACATTTATTGAATTTGTGTTGCGGTTGGAGCCCTGTATTCCAAGCTGTCAATGTTATCCCCTTGTTTTGTGTGTTCTCTAGAGTAGATTTGCCTGCTCGGATCTCCCACATTTCCCAGCAGCAACATTCCCTCCACTTGGATCACTCCCCTTCAATCAGCTGTCACTCAAATCTCATTAGCATATCCACCACTGTTTTAAAGGGGGGAAAGGACCATTGGAACAGGCTCCTGTTGAAGGTCTAGGTGGAGTCGTCATGATGGCTGATACCTAGTCTTTTGTCTTTTCCCCCCTCTTTGGTAGGCACTAGTGAAAGGGCATGGTCTAACACAGGTTAAATAAGTGTATTGAATACCTATTCAATCCCTTCATCTGTTTGTGGTAATGAGGAAAAAGAGCACAGAAAAGGAAGCCATGCAAAAGCATTGAGATGCAACCCCATGTCTGAAAAGCTCCCCTGAAAGGGCATTGAGATGCACCCCATGTCCCTAAAGGAGGGGAGCACAGATGTGCTGCAGGCGAGAGTCTGTTGAATTAGATAAGAGAAGACAGACGAGACAGTTCTAAGTCATCAATGAGCTCTAATTTACTTCATTTCTCATGTAAAATCAACCTGCTACACATGCAAAGTGTACTTTTATGAAGTACTTAATAATACCCAGCTTTTCATTTTACACAATGTACAGCATGTAGCCTACACTTTTGACAGTAGTTTGAAAATGTTGAATTGCTTTGAAATTATCTTTGTTTGATGGTTTGTGAAATTTGGGAATATTTACTGATTTTGGCACAATCTGTCTGAGAAGTGTCTCTTTACAGTATGTCAACATCAAGGTGTCCAGAGTTTTTTGCCGTAAGTCAACTTTTAACAGATTCTCAGCTGTCAAAAACTCAAAGCTTTGATCTAAATCTTAGAGTAGTCAAACGGAACATCAAAGGAGGGTCGTTTTAGACTAAA
This sequence comes from Salvelinus fontinalis, assembly GCF_029448725.1. Taxonomy (NCBI): domain Eukaryota; kingdom Metazoa; phylum Chordata; class Actinopteri; order Salmoniformes; family Salmonidae; genus Salvelinus; species Salvelinus fontinalis. The sequence continues at coordinate 1,251,273 of NC_074699.1, forward strand.
AATAAAGCTCAAAGCATAACAAATAAGTTGTTTCTGTTTCCATTTCAAATTGAACGTATTGGGATGCCAACTGCTTTACCCTCATTAGCTTCATGGTATTACAGTATCATTGAGATGTGAGGCTAACTCATTAGCTTTATGTTAATACAGTACAGTATCATTGAGATGTGAGGCTAACTCATTAGCTTCATGTTAATACAGTACAGTATCATTGAGATGTGAGGCTAACTCATTAGCTTTATGTTAATACAGTACAGTATCATTGAGATGTGAGGCTAACTCATTAGCTTCATGGTATTACAGTATCATTGAGATGTGAGGCTAACTCATTAGCTTCATGGTACTACAGTATCATTGAGATGTGAGGCTAAGTCATTAGCTTCATGGTATTACAGTATCATTGAGATGTGAGGCTAACTTATTAGCTTCATGGAATTACAGTACAGTATCATTGAGATGTGAGGCTAAGTCATTAGCTTCATGGTATTACAGTATCATTGAGATGTGAGGCTAACTCATTAGCTTCATGGTATTACAGTATCATTGAGATGTGAGGCTAAGTCATTAGCTTCATGGTATTACAGTATCATTGAGATGTGAGGCTAACTCATTAGCTTCATGGTATTACAGTATCATTGAGATGTGAGGCTAACTCATTAGCTTCATGGTATTACAGTATCATTGAGATGTGAGGCTAACTCATTAGCTTCATGGTATTACAGTATCATTGAGATGTGAGGCTAACTCATTAGCTTCATGGTATTACAGTATCATTGAGATGTGAGGCTTACTCATTAGCTTCATGGTATTACAGTATCATTGAGATGTGAGGCTTACCCTACCTGACTTATTGGCTACACTTCATGTGACAGTGCCTTTGACAGACCTTTTGATTTATTTAGATGGGATTCATTGAAACAAGTGTCTCTAAATATTATTTTGTCCAATAATTTGAGTAATTTGGTAAAGGAATTGTGAAGCAGGAAAGTACCAATTTGAAGTATCAACCTCTGTTAATTCCCTGGTTTTCACTGATAGGCATACTGAGTCATCTACAGTGTTGAAACCCAGCATAGCAGAATTGCTGCCTGTAAAATCAATCTTTTTCTTGCCTTGAAGGTCAGTCACTATGTTACCAATTTGTGTGGAAGGGGAAGAGAAATAACAACATCCAACATGGTGTTTGCGTTTTGTGTTCCGACAAGTGGAAATGTGGAAATATGTTGTGTGCTGACGGAGCTCCCATGTCTCTATACAAAGTCATAGAAAATCCTTCATACTTCATGTGTTGTGAATGATTGAAAACATGTAGTGAAAGATTTACAACTATCCTTATTTGCACAGCTGACACAATAGGCCAAGTTGTCTCATCTATAGTATGTTCTGTAAGATTGTTTGCTATAGTTAGTTTTGAATAGTTAGCCTTGAATATTTAGCTTTGAATAGTTAACCTTGAATATTAAACCTTGAATAGTTAGCATTGAATAGTCACTGGTCACCATAACAACACCCACCCGTAGCACGCACTCCAGCAGGTATATCTCGCTGGTCATCCCCAAAGCCAACACCTCTTTTGGTAGCCTTTCCTTTCAGTTCTCTGCTGCCAATGACTGAAACGAATTGCAAAAATCGCTGAAGTTGGAGACTTATATCTCCCTCACTAACTTTAAGCATCAGCTATCTGAGCAGCTTACCGATCGCTGCACAGTCCATCTATAAATATCCCATCCAATCTACCTACCTCATCCCCATATTGTTATTTATTAACGTTTTTGCTCTTTTTCACACCAGTATTTCGACTTGCACATCATCATCTGCACATCTATCACTCCAGTGTTAATTTGCTAAATTGTAATTACTTCGCTACCTTGGCCTATTTATTGTCTTACCTCCTCACGCCATTTGCACACACTGTATATAGACTTTTTCTATTGTGTTATTGACTGTACATTTGTTTATTCCATGTGTAACTCTGTGTTGTTGTTTGTGTCACACTGCTTTGCTTTATCTTGGCCAGGTCACAGTTGTAAATGAGAACTTGTTCCCAACTGGCCTTCCTGGTTAAATAAAGGTGAAATAAAAAAATAAAAAAAATAGCTAGCCTTGAATATTAAGCCTTGAAAAGTTAGCATTGAATAGTTAGCCTCGAATAGTTAGCATTGAATAGTTAGCCTTGAATAGTTAGCATTGAATAGTTAACATTGCATAGTTAGCATTGAATAGTTAGCCTTGAATATTCAGCCTTGAATAGTTAGCCTTGAATATCAAGCCTTGAATAGTTAGCCTTGAATAGTTAGCCTTGAATAGTTAGCCTTGAATAGTTAGCCTTGAATATGAAGCCTTGAATAGTTAGCCTTGAATAGTTAGCCTTGAATATTACGCCTTGAATATCAAGACTTGAATAGTTAGCCTTGAATAGTTAGCCTTGAATATTAAGCCTTGAATAGTTAGCCTTGAATAATTAGCCTTGAATAGTTAGCCTTGAATAGTTAGCCTTGAATAGTTAGCCTTGAATAGTTAGCCTTGAATATTAAGCCTTGAATAGTTGGCATTGAAAAGTTAGCCTTGAATAGTTAGCCTTGAAAAATTAGGCTCATAGGTCATAGAATACTATTTGGATTTATTATGGATCCCCATTAGCTGCTGCCAAGACAGCAGTTACTCTTCCTGGGGTCCAGCAAAATTAAGGGAGTTATACAATTTAAAAAACATTACAATACATCCACAACACATTCAGTGTGCCCTCAGGCCACAACTCTACTACCACATATCTACAATACAAAATCGTGTTATCGTGTGTGTGTGCATGTGTCTGTGCCTGTGATTGTGTTTCTTCACAGTCCCCGCTGTTCCATAAGGTGTATTTTTGATCTGTTTTTTAAATAAAAATTTACCGCTTGCATGAGTTACTGGATGTGGAATAGAGTTCCATGTGGTCATGGTTCTATGTGGTTCTGTATAGAAAGGGAATGTATAGACATTCACAGTGTAAGTGGACCACTCCCTGTGATAACCAGCTTCCTTGCTCAGCTGCATCTTACAGGAGAGAGAGAGAGGAGGGGGGGGGGGGGGGGGGGTAGTAGAGAGAGTAGTTGGGGAGAGAAAAATGTGTCAGAATGTGATGAGAACGAGAGGTCCAGAGAGGAAAGGGCTAGCAGTCCTACAACTGCATGAGAGAGGAGGAAGAGGAAGGCCCACTGTGCTTCCTCCCAAGGTCATTACTAAGAGGACATCAGAGAGGGATGGAGAGACAGGGAGAGAGGGATGGAGAGACAGGGAGAGAGGGACGGAGAAACAAGGAGAGAGGGATGGAGAGACAGAGAGAGAGAGATGGAGAGACAGGGGGAGAGAGATGGAGAGACAGGGGGAGAGAGATGGAGAGACAGGGAGAGAGGGATGGAGAGACAGGGAGAGAGAGATGGAGAGACAGGGAGAGACAGGGAGAGAGAGATGGAGAGACAAGGAGAGAGAGATGGAGAGATAGGGAGAGAGAGATGGAGAGACAGGGAGAGAGAGATGGAGAGACAGGGAGAGAGGGATGGAGAGACAGGGAGAGAGAGATGGAGAGAGGGATGGAGAGACAGGGAGAGAGAGATGGAGAGAGGGATGGAGAGACAGGGAGAGAGAGATGGAGAGAGGGATGGAGAGACAGGGAGAGAGGGTTGGAGAGACAGGGAGAGAGATGGAGAGAGGGATGGAGAGACAGGGAGAGAGGGATGGAGAGACAGGGAGAGAGATGGAGAGACAGGGAGAGAGGGATGGAGAGACAGGGAGAGAGGGGTGGAGAAATAGGGAGAGAGGAAGGTGGAGACAGGGAGAAAGGGATGGAGACAGGGAGAGAGGGATGGAGAGACAGGGAGAGAGGGAGGTGGAGACAGGGAGAGAGGGAGGTGGAGACAGGGAGAGAGGGAGGTGGAGACAGGGAGCAAGGAAGGTGGAGACAGGGAAAGAGGAAGGTGGAGACAGGGAGAGAGGGGGTTGGAGACAGGGAGAGAGGGAGGTGGAGACAGGGAGAGAGGGGGGTGGAGACAGGGAGAGATGGAGGTGGAGACAGGGAGAGAGGGAGGTGGAGACAGGGAGAGAGGGATGGAGAAACAGGGAGAGAGGGATGGAGAAATAGGGAGAGAGGGATGGAGAAATAGGGAGAGAGGAAGGTGGAGACAGGGAGAGAGGGATGGAGAAACAGATTCTATGTGGTTCTGTATAGACAGGGAATGTATAGACATTCACATTGTAAGTGGACCACTCCTTGTGTTAACCAGCTTCCTTGCTCAGCTGCATCTTACAGGAGAGAGGTGGGTGGGGGGGGGGGGGGGGGGGGCAGATGGTAGAGAGAGTAGTTGGGGAGAGAAAAATGTGTCAGAATGTGATGAGAATGAGAGGTCCAGAGAGGAAAGGGCTAGCAGTCCTACAACTGCATGAGAGAGGAGGAAGAGGAAGGCCCACTGTGCTTCCTCCCAAGGTCATTACTAAGAGGATATCAGAGAGGGATGGAGAGACAGGGAGAGAGGGATGGAGAGACAGGGAGAGAGGGAGGTGGTGACAGGGAGAGAGGGAGGTGGAGACAGGGAGAGAGGGAGGTGGAGACAGGGAGAGAGGGATGGAGAGACAGGGAGAGAGGGAGGTGGAGACAGGGAAAGAGGGAGGTGGAGACAAGGAGAGAGGGAGGTGGAGAAACAGGGAGAGAGGGATGGAGAGACAGGGAGAGAGGGACGGAGAAACAGGGAGAGAGGGATGGAGAGACAGGGAGAGAGGGACGGAGAAACAGGGAGAGAGGGATGGAGAGACATGGAGAGAGGGACGGAGAAACAGGGAGAGAGGGATGGAGAGACAGGGAGAGAGGGACGGAGAGACAGGGAGAGAGGGATGGAGAGACAGGGAGAGAGGGACGGAGAGACAGGGAGAGAGGGATGGAGAGACAAGGAGAGAAGGAGGTGGATAAATAGGGAGAGAGAAAGGTGGAGACAGGGAGAGAGGGATGGAGAAACAGGGAGAGAGGGATGGAGAAACAGGGAGAGAGAGATGGAGAGACAGGGAGAGAGGGATGGAGAGACAGGGAGAGAGGGATGGAGAGACGGGGAGAGAGGGATGGAGAGACAGGGAGAGAGGGATGGAGAGACAGGGAGAGAGGCAGGGAGAGAGGGAGGTGGAGACAGGGAGAGAGGGATGGAGAGATGGGGAGAGAGGGATGGAGAGACAGGGAGAGAGGCAGGGAGAGAGGGAGGTGGAGACAGGGAGAGAGGGATGGAGAGATGGGGAGAGAGGGATGGAGAGACAGGGAGAGAGGCAGGGAGAGAGGGAGGTGGAGACAGGGAGAGAGGGAGGGAGAGAAAGATGGAGATGGAAACAGAGACAGAGGGAGGTGGTGAGGGGTTGAATTTCCTGTTTTTATGGGTTGAATTTCCTCCAAAGTGGAAAGAAATGAGATCAGGCCCTAAACTCCAATACAAACATGCAAAGTGATTTGAGACAGAAAGCAACATTGGTAATGGGTTCTCTTGTCATTTTAAGGGTTATTTCAATTACATTGTTTGGTTTATTTCTGACCCATATAAAATAACAAATAAAAATACAAACTTTTGCAAGTGAATCGCGGATGACATAATACAGTAGAATATCCATGTAACCATTCTCTCACTGTAACATATTTTCACAGGAAGACAAAACATCAAATAAGGCTGCATGACTTTAGGTTAGGATACAACTAAAGCACCAAAGCACAGCAATGCCTTTCATCTACACGTCCATGTTATTGTCTGGACATGCAGTGGGCGATACAGGCTGTGTTTACACAGGCAGCCCAATTCTGATTTTATGCCCAGTTATGAGTTGGTCAAAAGAGCAATTCTTAGCAAAAGATCAGAATTGGTCTGCCTGTGTAAATGAGGCCTTAGTCATGTGTTAGCGAGGTGTTGTTCCAGTCCCCTTTGACTCATTGTGTTTGGCATTTCATCACAGTACTAAATCACGTCACAACATTTACATTTAAGTGCTTTTATCAGTTGAAATATCAAAATGTCTCCTTCATTCTTTTTATATTCCTGGGCTGGTAGACGGATGTCCTGTCTGGGCTCGATAAAGACCAGCCATTTCGTCTATCAGATATGTAATAGATGTTTTATTGTGTGGCATATTCCAAACCCTCAATTAGCATCAGTGAGATTTCACAGTCATTAACCCAATACATTCATGAACCCAAGGATCAATTCTCATCTTAATTGTGTGGCATATTCCAAACCCTCAATTAGGTTGGGTGGAGGTCTGTGAATGCTTTTACACCAACCGGATCTACCCATTCACAAGCCACACAATGATACTGTGTGGTGAAAGGCTGAAACATGTTCTTGAAGTTTGAAACAAACAAAGTAGACTTTGGTGTATCACAGGGGTTGTGTATACCGTCACTATACAACCCCTTGAAAAATGTGAATTTGGATTGGAGGAGAAATGTAGAAGACAGTTAGACCTAGTGGGTCGCTGGTCCTGCTGAAAGAACAGTCCCAACCGTTCTAATGGCACTACTTTCTCTCCGTCTGGCATTTGTAAGGTGTGATTTGTGTCAGCTCACCGCTACCAGAGGAATCACTCTCATCTGACTGTCAAGTCCGTTTTGTTAATCACACAACTATGTGACACAAGTTGCGCAACGGGAGATACTATCGAGCACCTCCGCCGAACAATTGAAGCACTCTTGAAAAACCATTATGTGTTGCAGGGAATGAGCCCCCTCACTTCTCATCTGTGTGAGTTCAAGCTGTTTCTATGCTGATTCAGCACCGCCACTTATCAGCAGTGACGACATGCCGGCTCTCTGGCAGGAGACTGTTTCTGTTCCACTTGATACTTCCATTCATACTCTAACACACCTGGACAGCTTTGTACAACTCTCTACTGTACACTCATCATTTTGCTCCTCTCGCTGGGGGAAACCCAGTCGAGGTAGAGATGTGGTACTGATCTAGTGCGTAGTACTACCGGCATATTATACTTTAATTATGCTGTAATAGAGTGTTTCTCAGAAATACCTGGAAAACAGATGTCTGTAGATCAAAGTGAAATACTTCCTAGAGTAGTTATCTTTTGGAGAATGCATCGGAGACAACAGAAATGTTTAATATGAATGGTTAGCTTACTACTTTATAAACCCCATAAACCATGAAATCTTACTGTACTGCCCAGTGGTTAAATATGATGTCGACCGCAGTCACTCTTGGAAGCCAAATGCAGCATGTGCCATAGAACTAGAGTCCATAGAACAAGCCTCCCTATTCAAGTCAATGATGGCATAATGGGTGTATTCTATTTCTATGGTATGTGCCACATAGTTTTGGTTACTGCGGTTACCGTGGTCCTAAAATGGAACCTTTGATCATTCGTTTATGTCCAGGAATCTGTCCCTGGAGAAATGTACAGTCTAGTTAACATGTTTAGTATCTGTCCCTGGAGAAATGTACAGTCTAGTTAACATGTTCACTATCTGTCCCTGGAGAAATGTACAGTGTAGTTAACATGTTTAGTATCTGTCCCTGGAGAAATGTACAGTCTAGTTAACATGTTTAGTATCTGTCCCTGGAAAAATGTACAGTCTAGTTAACATGTTTAGTATCTGTCCCTGGAGAAATGTACAGTCTAGTTAACATGTTTAGTATCTGTCCCTGGAGAAATGTACAGTCTAGTTAACATGTTCACTATCTGTCCCTGGAGAAATGTACAGTCTAGTTAACATGTTCACTATCTGTACCTGGAGAAATGTACAGTCTAGTTAACATGTTTAGTATCTGTCCCTGGAGAAATGTACAGTCTAGTTAACATGTTCACTATCTGTCCCTGGAGAAATGTACAGTCTAGTTAACATGTTTAGTATCTGTCCCTGGAGAAATGTACAGTCTAGTTAACATGTTCACTATCTGTCCCTGGAGAAATGTACAGTCTAGTTAACATGTTTAGTATCTGTCCCTGGAGAAATGTACAGTCTAGTTAACATGTTTAGTATCTGTCCCTGGAGAAATGTACAGTCTAGTTAACATGTTTAGTATCTGTCCCTGGAGAAATGTACAGTCTAGTTAACATGTTTAGTGTCTGTCCCTGGAGAAATGTACAGTCTAGTTAACATGTTTAGTATCTGTCCCTGGAGAAATGTACAGTCTAGTTAACATGTTTAGTATCTGTCCCTGGAGAAATGTACAGTCTAGTTAACATGTTCACTATCTGTCCCTGGAGAAATGTACAGTCTAGTGAAACCACAATGTTTGGTTAGTTACTGTATGTTCAGTATGTATATATGCCTACATGACTTGCATACAAGTGAGCCTCCCTGTAGCATGTATTTCATCAGATGTTTTTGGACTTGGGCACTTTTCTTTCACCATGCATTTTGGAAAAACAACAAACAGTATTTTTGATTGACTTTTGAGTTTGTAGATTCTTGTTGCGCTGTGCAGACAGCCTTTCTTCCTCTCGGTCTCTGTGGGCTTTAGCCAGGAGTCAGTGAAATGGTTTGAGGACAGTGACATTTGCCCTGTCCTTTAGGGACATTTAGCAACATTAGCGCATATTGATGGATGGTACAGATTTTAGCTTGACTGTCAAGTAAAGCCCTCTCAATAAAGAGAATGTCCAGAGAGTTATTATTCTAACTTAGCGTGGCTTCTTCACAGAGTACATCACACAGACATGGATGAGCCTCAAATTGTATGATCGATGTGGGAACCAGAGCTTGAAGGCTTTTGCAAGTTAAAGCGCCCCTGAGTCTAAAGCAAATAAGGGTTTAAACAGTCTCTCTCTCTCCGTTTATCGCTTCTCTGCAGCAATCTCCGTTGTATATCACTCCAAGGTCGACAGCTCGCCAGCCAGCCGCATGGTAGTGTTGTGTTTAGTTGCAGGCAGCACACTTGTTTATTCACGCCATTTAATGCATTGAATTAAAGCCCATTTCGGTAAGCTACTTCTCATTCCAACTACTTGTCACAGGGAGATTGACAGGCGACTCCAGGTGCTGCTGACACCTAGAACAGTAACTGACAGACTCTGGAGCCCACAAGGCAGCCCATTCTCCTTTGGCCTGCAGATTAAGAGTTCATAAAGCCAGGATGAAGAATGTATCTGTCCCTCATGGTTGGATGGACAGTAGTTCTTTGGGGTTTACAGAAGACTTACAGTCCTAAGTCGATAGAGCAGCAGTTGGTGTTTAGGACCCTGACACACAGATAAGAGAAGAGTAACAGAGAAGAGTAACCTGCAATCGGAATAGAGGGTCCTCCAGGCAATTGCACTTGTACAAAACAATACATTATGTTCCATACAAGCCTGGCATAATTCTCTTTCACATTGGAAGTGGGTATCTCTCCATGATTTGTAAATTAAACTGACATTTGTTTATTGCTGTAAATACTTTGTCTGCTTCATTTAGTTGATTGAGGTTTACGAGAGAGCCTAATCGGAAGTGAAAAGGACTAATTTGAGCTTTGTCGTCCATTGCATTAAAAGAACAATTAAAGCTGTAATTCAGATGTGTCCTCTGTGAGTGGTGTAGTTACTAAACACGACAGATATAGTTTTAAGAAGATTTTTGTTGTGAAAGGAAATCTGAGGTTTTCTGTTCACCTTCTGGTATTTCACCTGATATTTCTACCACTTGTCTAACCCAGAGCCTTTATTCCAAATCTGAGGCGAATGTAACCCCGTGACATCATCTTTTGGGCAAGAGTTATGATTTTTGTCTGTTGTGTGGCTAAAGTATTGTTTGTTAAATAAACACAATTGTTTTTTTATATCAATAATACTTCAGGTGATAAGCGACAAACCTGACAAAATAATATAATTTAAAAAATGTGTTTATACATGTAGTTCTCCTTTAAATGTACCAACCATCTGTCTTACTTCTGTCTCCGCAGGTAAGCAGTAGAATGGTGTCCGGGGAGGCAGGTGGGCACAGCTACCTGGTGGCGTGCTGGCAGCCCATCCTGGTCCTAATGCTGGGCACTGTCCTCTCCGGCTCCACCACCGGCTGCCCGTCCCGCTGTGAGTGTAATGCTCAGGAACGTTCCGTAGTGTGCCATCGACGGAGGCTGGCCTCATTTCCCGAGGGCATCCCCATCGAGACGAAACTACTGGACCTCAGCAAGAACCGTCTGAAAAGCCTGGGGCCTGAGGAGTTCATCAACTACCCACAGCTGGAGGAGCTGCAGCTCAATGAGAACAATATCTCTTCCATGGAGCCCGGGGCTTTTAGCAACCTTGTCGGCTTGCGGACTCTGGGGCTGCGCAACAACCAGCTTAAGCTAATCCAGTTGGGAGTGTTCACAGGCCTCAGCAACCTCACCCAGCTGGACATTAGCGAGAACAGAATTGTCATCCTGCTGGACTACATGTTCCAGGAGCTGTACAATCTGAAGGCTCTGGAAGTCGGCGATAACGACCTGGTGTTCATCTCTCACCGAGCGTTCCACGGCCTCAGCAGCCTGGAACAGCTGACCATGGAGCGCTGCAACCTGACCTCGGTGCCCACCGAGGCCCTGAGCCATCTGCACAACCTGCTGTCGCTGCGACTACGCCACCTCACCGTCAATGCTGTCAGGGATTACTCCTTCAAGAGGCTTGACCGCCTGAAGGTGTTAGAGATCTCCTACTGGCCCTACCTGGACACCATGACCTCCAAATGCCTGTACGGCCTCAACATCACCTCCCTGACCATCACAAACTGTAACCTCACCGCCATCCCTTACCAGGCCATTCGACACCTTGGGCACCTTCTCTTTCTCAACTTGTCTTTTAATCCCATTCACACGGTGGAGGGGAACAAGCTGCACAATCTGCTGAGGCTTCAGGCCTTCCACTTGGTAGGAGGGAGATTAGCCACAATTGAGCCCTACTCCTTCCGGGGCTTGAACCACCTCCGAGTCCTCAACGTATCCAGCAATAGCCTGAACACCCTGGAGGAATCCGTCTTTCACTCCGTGGGGAACCTGGAGACCCTGGCACTGTACGATAACCCACTGGCCTGCGACTGCCGACTGCTCTGGGTCTTCCGCCGCCGCTGGAGGCTCAACTTCAACCGGCAGCAGCCTTCCTGCTCTTTGCCCGAGGCCGTGCAGGGCAAGGAGTTCAAAGACTTCCCAGACATCCTCCCCTCCGATTCCTTCACCTGCCAGAAGTCCAGGATACAAGACCACAAGGCATTGCAGAGGCACGTGGACGAAGGCACAACGGTCCATTACACATGCCAGGCGGACGGCGACCCAGCCCCCGTGATCATGTGGCTGTCCCCCAAGAAGCAGTTCATCACCACCAAGTCCGTGGGGCGTCTCAGCGTGTCCCCCGAGGGCACGCTAGAGGTGCGCTACGCCCAGATCCAGGACAACGGTACCTACCTGTGCATCGCCAGCAATGCAGCAGGGAATGACACCAAGCCTGCCCACCTGCATGTGCACAGCTACTCGCCCAACTGGCCGCACCAGCCCAACAAGACGTTTGCTTTCATCTCCAACCAGCCCAGCGAGGACGGGGCCAACGGGACCCTGGCCCAGGTTCCCTTCCCGTTCGACGTGAAGACTCTGATCATCGCCACCACCATGGGATTTATATCGTTCCTCGGCGTCGTCCTCTTCTGTCTCGTCATCCTCTTCCTCTGGAGCAGAGGAAAAGGCAACGTCAAGCCAAACATAGAGATTGAGTATGTACCCCGTAAGGCGGAGGCAGGTGAGAGTAGTCCAACCGGCGATGCGCCGCGTAAATTCAACATGAAAATGATGTGAGACTCAAGCTTACTGACTTCAAAATGAGGTGTGGACACACTATATTCTCTTTAAATATATGTGGAATTTATGACAGATAGACATCTTGATACTATACCCAAGACTGTTTTACCTTCAGGGACTGAATCTTAAACAGCGAGTGTTGGATTTAAAAGTATTCAAATCTCTGTGCATTTTTATGGGCAATAGTCATTGAGAAAATAAGCCAGAATAAGCCAGTCATGTTTTATGCTCCTTTCAACCTGAAAATGGAGATTGTCTTTATCTAGTCTTTTGATTGTTTTTTTCTCTCTGTATCTTGTTCTTCTTACCATGTACAACGAGCAAAGGAATGGTCGCAATACCACTTAAAGGGGTAGTTCACAGAAATACTGAAATTGACAGCAGCAACGGTAAGAGGAATATCATGTCAATTTGTTTGAACTACACCTTTAATGGTTATGGGTTTTGAGCATATTACTGTATTACGAGCAGGCGCAATTCAAGCAATGTACGTACAGTGCATTCGGAAAGTATTCAGACCCCCTTGACTTTTTCCAAATGTTGTTACGTTACAGCCTTATTCTAAAATTGATTAAAGTTTGTATTAACTCATCAATGTACACACAACACCCGATAATAACAAAACAAAAACAGGTTTTCAGACCCTTTACTCAGTAAACACCGGGATTTGGGGAGTTTTCCCCATTCTTCTCTGCAGATCCTCTCAAGCTCTGTCAGGTTGGAATGGGAGCGTCGCTGCACAGCTATTTTCAGGTCTCTCCAGAGATGTTCGATCGGGTTCAAGTCCGGGCTTTGGCTGGGCCACTCAAGGACATTCTGAGACTTGTCCTGAAACCACTCCTGCGTTGTCTTTGCTGTGTGCTTAGGGACATTATCCTGTTGGAAGGTGAACCTTCGCCCCAGTCTAGGTCCTGAATGCTCTGGAGCAGGTTTTCATCAAGGATCTCTCTGTACTTTGCTCCGTTCATCAATGCCTCGATCCTGATTAGTCTCCCAGTCCCTGCTGCTGAAAGAAATCCCAACAGCATGATGCTGCCACCACCATGCTTCACCGTAGGGATGGTGCCAGGTTTCCTCCACACCTGACGCTTGCCATTCAGGCCAAAGAGAGTGTTTAGGTGCCTTTGGCAAACTCGAAGTCGGCTGTCATGTGCCTTTTACTGAGAAGTGACTTCTGTCTGGCCACTCTACCATAAAGGCCTGATTGGTGGAGTGCTGCACAGATGGTTGTCCTTCTGGAAGGTTCTCCCATCTCCACAGAGGAACTCTGTCAGTGTCACGCCCTGACCATAGATTGCTTTGTATGTTTCTATTTTTTGTTTGGTCAGGGTGTGATGTGGGTGGGCATTCTATGTTTGTATGTCTATGTTTTCTATTTCTATTGTGTTTGGCCTGGTATGGTTCCCAATCAGAGGCAGCTGTCAATCGTTGTCTATGATTGAGAACCACACTTAGGTAGCCTGTTTTCCCACTTTGAGTTGTGGGTGGTTATTTTCTGTTTAGTGTTTGTTATACCTTTCAGAACTGTTTGTTGGTTGTTTTGTGGTTTTTGTTTGCGTGTTCATTCTTTATTAAAAGTATTATGGATACGTACCATGCTGCACTTTGGTCCTCCTCTCCTTCTCCCGACAACAATCGTTACAGTCAGAGTGACCATCGGGTTCTTGGTCACTTCCCTGACCAAGGCCCTTCTCCCGATTGCTCAGTTTGGCCGTGCGGCCAGCTCTAGGAAGAGTCTTGGTGGTGCAAAACCTCTTCCATTTACGAATAATGGAGGCCACTGTGTTCTTGCAATGCTGCAGAAATGTTTTGGTATCCTTCCCCAGATCTGTGCCTTGACACAATCCTGTCTATGAGCTCTACGGACAATTCCTTCGACCTAATGGCTTGGTATTTTGCTCTGACATACACTGTCAACCATGGGACCTTATATAGACAGGGTGATGTCTTTCCAAATCATGTCCAATCAATTGAATTTACCACAGGTTGACGACAATCAAGAAACATCTCAAGGATGATAAATGGAAACAGGACGCAAATCATTTTTGGAAATTTAATACATTTTCTAAAAATTCTAAAAACCTGTTTTCGCTTTGTCATTATGGGGTATTGTGTGTAGATTGATGAAGAACATTTTTTATTTACTCCATTTTAGAATTAAGGCTGTAACGTAACAAAACGTGGAAAAAGTCAAGAGGTCTGAATACTTTTCGAATGCACTTAAGAGATAAAAGTAAGCTAGAAAGGCATAGAACGGCATATTCTAATTTGTAAAAAAAAATATATATATTATGCTTGACAATCATCAAAATCACAAAGGTCATTGGTATAAAATCACAGAATAACTACAATGTAAAATATCAGCAATGAAGTTAGGGTCCTCTGATGCCATTTTGTCTACTGAGTGTGCAGTGGCTCAAATCCTTTCCTAGCAAACTAGGAACATTCTCTGAACATTAGCTAAGATTCCCCTTAAGTTCTAGTTCGGGTTTTAGGATGATAACATCCCAAAAACATAAAAATAATGTTTTTGATAACAACATTATTTTGTACAATATTTTTTATTTTTTAATGAAATATCCTTGGAATGTTCTCCTAACATTCCCTAAAATGGTGTGCACAACATCTGTAAGAAACACCACAGAACATTCCCCAAACGTTCACATTAGGTTACCAGGTAATGTAATAACACAATGTAGCAGTAACGTTTTTTACAACAAAATATGAGAGCAACGTTCTTGGAAACTTCTTGCAAAGTGCAAATGTTTTATACGAACATTGTATAATCATCAGCACAAGTGGACAGTTTTTGTGTTATGAGAACATTTGCCGCAACCTAACAAACGTTCTGGGAACTTTCACAAAATTAATTTTGGTTTGCTGGGTTGTTTGTATAATCACAAACATGCTTCAAATGATCATTGTGATATTCAATTTGAATCCCTATGTTGTTTTTGTTGTCAGTGTGTTCTCCTGTTAGCAGTGATCAGGAACCAGTTGTTGTAATACAGATGATGTGTTAACAGGGTTTTATGTGGTGAAATACATTTTATAGCCATAGTCTGCTCTGAAAGTAATGTGTTCATAAACCCTTAAACCACTGGTTATGAAATAATGGACGGAATGAAAGCATATTAAAACAATAAAGTTTTATACAGTAATTGTATACATTTTTTATGCTATTCCACTCAAGCACATTGAAAGGGCACCAAATGAGTCTATTTGCCTGCTGTATATCCCCGAATGTGAATACAGTAGTAGGCTAAACACTGTTGACAAGCCTAGGATTTCAGGTCTCAGAATTGGTTTTCTCCCTTTTGTATGCGGTAGCCTAGCCAGATGGGGGATGCTATAAGGAGTTTATTCTTTCATGCTGTGAGTGCAGCTGTGAATAATTTACAGGGGATGACGTTGCTATGAGAACACCAGAGAAGCGAAGATGAAACTGTGTCATCCTGGCACTCTAGGAGTTGAACACGAACGGATATTATTGGAGTAGATCCTGTTACAGTATCAGAGGCCAGGGAGGAGCTATGAAATATAGCAGTGGTTTCCAAACTTTTTATAGTCCCGTATCCCTTCAAACATTCAACCTCCAGCTCCAGCTCCAGCACCAGGGTCAGCGCACTCCAGCTGTGTACCCCCTCTAGCACCAGGGTCAGCGCACTCCAGCTGTGTACCCCCTCTAGCACCAGGGTCAGCGCACTCCAGCTGTGTACCCCCTCTAGCACCAGGGTCAGCGCACTCTCAAATGTTGTTTTTTGCCATCATTGTAAGGCTGCCACGCACACACTATACAATACATTTATTAAACATAATAATTTGTTTTTGTCATAACCCGGCTCGTGGGAAGTGACAAAGAGCTCTTATAGAACCAGGGCACAAATAATAATATAATAATAATCAATAATTTTGCTCTTTGTTTAACCATCTTACATAAAAAAACTTACTTGTTTATCGAAATTGTGAATAACTCACCACAGGTTAATGAGAAGGGTGTGCTTGAAAGGATGCACATAACTCTGCAATGTTGGGTTGTATTGGAGAGAGTCTCAGTCTTAAATCATTTTCCACACACAGTCTGTGCCTGTATTTAGTTTTCATGCTAGTGAGGGCCGAGAATCCACTCTCACATAGGTATGTGGTAGCAAAGGGTATCAGTGTCTTAACAGCGCGATTTGCCAAGGCAGGACACTCTGAGCGTAGCCCAATCCAGAAATCTGTCAGTGGCTTCTGATTAAATTCAATGTTCACAGAACCGCTTGTTGCAATTTTGATGAGGCTCTCTTGTTGAGATATCGGTAAGTGGACTGGAGGCAGGGCATGAAAGGGATAACAAATCCAGTTGTTTGTGTCGTCCGTTTCGGGAAAGTACCTGCGTAATTGTGCACCCAACTCACTCAGGTGCTTCGCTATATGACATTTGACATTGTCAGTAAACCTGAGTTCATTTGCACACACAAAATCATACAATGATGGAAAGACCTGTGCGTTGTCATTGTTAATGCAGACAGAGAAGAACTCCAACTTCTTAATCATAGCCTCAATTTTGTACCGCACATTGAATATAGTTGTGGAGAGTCCCTGTAATCCTAGATTCAGGTCATTCAGGTGAGAAAAAACATCATCCAGATAGGCCAGTCGTGTGAGAAACTCATCATCATGCAAGCGGTCAGACAAGTGAAAATTATGGTCAGTAAAGAAAACTCTCAATTCAAAAAAACGTGTCAATACTTTGCCCCTTGATAACCAGCGCACCTCTGTATGTAAAAGTATGTAAAAGCATTACATGGTCGCTGCCCATATCATTGCATCGTGCAGAAAATGCACGAGAGTTCAGGGATCTTGCTTTAACAAAGTTAACCATTTTCACTGTAGTGTTGAAAACGTCTTTCAAGCTGTCAGGCATTCCCTTGGCAGCAAGAGCCTCTCGGTGGTTGCTGCAGTGTACCCAAGTGACATCGGGAACAGCTGCTTGCATGCACATTACCACTCCACTAGGTCTCCCTGTCATGGCTTTTGCACCATCAGTACAGATACCAACACATCTTGACCACCAAAGTCCATTTGATGTCAGAAAGCTGTCCAATACTTCAAAAAGTACCAGGAGCTGTGCCAGGCCCGCCACGTCTGTTGACTCATCCAGCTGTAACGCATAGAATTCACTGGCTTGTATGCGAAGCAGTAATTGTTTCAAAACATCTCCTGCCAAGTTACTGATGAGTCGTGAAACAGTGTTGTTTGATGAATACATTGTCTTAATAGTTTTTTGGGCCTTTTCCCCCAGCATTGTCCCAGCCATATCCACGGCATCAGGAAGAATTTAGTTGTTCCACAATAGTATGGGGCTTGCCTGTCCTAGCCACTCGGTAGCTCACCATATAAGATGCTTCTAGACCCTTCTTATTAATGGTATCTGTTGCTTTTATACATGCCTTACTATTCTAAAGTCAACTTAATCCTCACTCAAAGAACTCCTGTGGCTTATTTTTCAAATTGGCATGTTTTGTTTCTAAATGTCTGCGCAAGAGTGAAGGTTTCATCAAGTTATGAGATAGTACTTTTGCACATATAACATACTGTGGCTGAGGAAAGGCACTACTCCCAACTGTTCAAGAGTTTGGGGTCACTTAGAAATGTCCTTGTTTTTGAAAGAACAGCACATATTTTGTACATAAAAAAACATCAAACTGGCACTAACCAGAATAGAAAGAGGAGTGGGAGGCCCCGGTTCACAACTGTGCAAGAGGACAATGTCACGTTCCTGACCTTATTTCCTTTGTTTAGTCTTTGTTTAGTTGGTCAGGACGTGAGCTGGGTGGGCATTCTATGTTTTGTGTTTCTATGTTGGGTTTGTTGTTTGGCTTAATATGGTTCTCAATCAGAGGCAGGTGTTTGTCATTGTCTCTGATTGGGAACCATATTAAGGTAGCCTGTTTTCACTGTTTGTTTGTGGGTGATTGTTCTTGTTCGTGCGTTCATGTGTTTTATGTTCTCAGGTTCAGGACTGTAGCTTAGTTGGTTTTAGACTGTTTATTGTTTTTTGTTAGTATTGAAAGTAGTAGTCTAATAAATATGGATACATTACCACGCTGCGCTTTGGTCCTCCTCCCAACGACGAGAGCCTTTACAGACAAGTACATTAGAGTGTCTAGTTTGAGAAACAGACGCCTGACAAGACCTCAACTGGCAGCTTCATTAAATAGTACCCGCAAAACACCAGTCTCAACGTCAACAGTGAAGAGGCGACTCCAAGATGCTGGTCTTCTAGGCAGAGTTGCAAAGAAAAAGCCATATCTCAGACTGGCCAATAAAAATAAAATATTAAGATGGGCAGAAGAACACAGACACTGGACAGAGGAACTCTGCCTAGAACTCTGCCTAGAAGGCAGAGTCCCTCTTCATTGTTGACGTAGAGACTGGTGTTTTGCGGGTACTATTTAATGAAGCTGCCAGTTGAAGACTTGTGAGGCATCTGTTTCTCTGTACGCCTATGTAGATATTCAATTAAAAAACAGCCGTTTCCACCTACAATAGTCATGTGCAACATTAACAATGTCTACACTGTATTTCTGATCAATTTGATGTTATTTTAATGGACAAAACATTTGCTTTTCTTTCAAAAAGAAGGACATTTCTAAGTGACCCCAAACTTTTGAACGGTAGTGTAAGTGAACCCCAAATCAATGTAGTTCTCATCATATTTGCACCTCTTTGATGGTCCAAAGTCCCTGTCTGTTGTTCGGTGCTTTCCCTGGTAAAATGGCAGGAGCTCTTCGGCTGCATCAGATTCACAACTGTTAGTGTCCATGCTAGCTGGGCTAATATCAAATGTAGAATTACTGATGCTTGCATTGAAGCAGGACAACTTGTGTAGTCGACAGGTGCAGGTGTAGTACTGCTGGTAGTAGCAGTATTACCAATAGAGCTGGTATGTGTCTCTATGGGCCTTACTTTTTATTTTTTTTAACCATTTATCCATTTTCGAGCAAACGGAATGAACAGCAGCTACATACGGCCCATTAGTGTAATTCCCGCGAGAGAGTAACTGTTAACGGTTATCTCCTATAGCTGGTATATCTCCTATATCTCCTATAGCTGGTATATCTCCTATAGCTGGTATATCTCCTATAGCTGGTATATCTTCTATATCTCATATAGCTCATATATCTCCTATGACTCATATATCCTATATCTAATATAGCTCCTATATCCCATATAGCTCATATTTCCTATAGCTCCTATAGCTGGTATATCTCCTATAGCTGGTATATATCCTATAGCTGGTATATCTCCTATAGCTGGTATATCTCCTATATCTCATATAGCTCCTATTTCCTATAGCTGGTATATCTCCTATAGCTCCCATAGCTGGTATATCTTCTATAGCTGGTATACCTCCTATGTCTCCTATAGCTGGTATAACTCCTATAGTTGGTATATCTCCTATATATCATATAGCTGGTATATCTCCTATATCTCCTATAGCTGGTATAACTCCTATAGTTGGTATATCTCCAATATATCATGTAGCTTGTATATATCCTATATCTCCTATATCTCTTATAGTTGGTATATCTCCTATAGCTAGTATATCTCCTATAGCTGGTATATCTCCTATATCTCATATAGCTGGTATATATCCTATAGCTGGTATATCTCCTAAATCTCCTAAATCTCCTAAAGCTCCTAAAGCTCCTAAAGCTCCTATATCTTCTAAAGCTCCTAAAGCTCCTATATCTTCTAAAGCTCCTAAAGCTCATATATCTTCTAAAGCTCCTAAAGCTCCTAAAGCTCCTAAAGCTCCTAAAGCTCCTAAAGCTCCTAAATCTTCTAAAGCTCCTAAATCTTCTATAGCTCCCATATCTCCTAAAGCTCCCATATCTCCTATAGCTCCCATATCTCCTATAGCTCCCATATCTCTTATAGCTCCCATATCTCCTATAGCTCCCATATCTCCTATAGCTCCCATATCTCCTATAGCTCCCATATATCCTATAGCTCCCATATATCCTATAGCTCCCATATATCCTATAGCTCCCATATATCCTATAGCTCCCATATATCTCCTATAACTTATATAACTCATATATCTCCTATATCACCTATATATTCTATATTGCCCTCCTATTTGTGCCAAGACACTCTTGTTGGTTTTCTTTTACATTATTATTTTTTTCAATGTATTTTTAATGAGACTGAGGCCTTTAAAAAAATGTTTGATATAGTGCAATATTAGCCATGTTAAGCAGTTTCCTCTGAATCCCTGATTAGACTCTGTTGTCAAGTTGATAATAATAGACTTAACAGAGATTTCTGCCTTTTGCATGCAATGTGCACAACAATTACACTCACTTCCTAAACCAATTAGGATGCAACAGGCTGTAGCATTTTTTGCCAACAAGCAGGTTAGAAAGTTAGACATTTCTGCTATTGCCATGCTGTGCTACATCATCATGTCAAAGGATGCAAGAGCCTTAGGTAAGTTAAATGTTATGTTAGTTAACTGCCAGTTTGCATAGCCAATCAGCTGACCTAAATAATGGTTTGTATCATAAAATATGAAATTACTAGTCAACGTGACTATGAACGGCATTTGTCATGCAATTATTAGTCTGTGATATAACCCTGGTATGTAGACCTGCTGACAGAGGGTTCAAGTGTTAGCCTTCTGCTAAATGGAATGTTAGTATGTGCTCAGGTGAGGTGTGTGTTTGTGGCTGTGTGTGTTCCAACCACCCTGCCCTCCAGCCCTGTTCCCTGCCAATGACTAAACCACTTGCCATGAAGAAACAACCGAGACATGCTTTTCACGTCGGTCGACGAGCCAGACCGGCCTCGGGGAGTGAGGGGGGCTTAACACAGGAGGAGGCGGTGCGCCAAAGTCTAGTCTGCTGATGAACAACAAGAAGTGCTAATGAAATGTACTGTGTGTGTATGTGTAAGAAAGAGAGTGAGAGGGGTGTGAGCTGTCTATTTGGAATGCATGCATGAATCTGAGTGGTGTAAATTAAAACTAGCGAGGACTGCCTAATATGACTGAGTGGTGAGTGGCGTAACCCGTGAGCCTATCTCCTGTTTCTGTAGCCTGAGGCAGCTTGATGTACACCGTTTGGAAACAACAGCCGTAAGACTATAACCAAGTGCTTATTCATGTCAATGGTTGTGAAAGCTCGGAATACAATACTGTACCTTCTATGGAGTAGTGGCATAGCAATGTTGTACAGAGGAACCATTCATAATTCAATAGATATGGATGGATGGATTCTTGAACAAGCAACACACATTCATCTATTATGATTAGGAGGGCTTAGAAATGTAGGATACTGTAATAAATACAAGCATGTTGTATATGAATGACATGGATTCATGTGGCAGGGATGTGTCTGCTGTCTGAGAGACCGGGCGGGAATCAGGTGCCTGCTGGGATTTTAAAGTAAAAGCACAACACATGGATACCCTATAGATTCAGTACCAGGAAGTAGAACAGTTCTCTCCAGAGAATCTGTAAAGTGAAATGTCTGCTGCCTGTGACGTCTCCGACTCTGTCATATCAAGTTAACAGGCATGATTTATGTGTGCACTGTTGGCTCTTTTTCCCCCAGAATGGATCAATACCTCTCAGGCACTGACATGCTGTTACGGTCAAAGCATTAAGGGGGACCTGTTCATAATTCTACACAGCTAATGTCTTAGCTTCCATTAACCCTCTCCGTGCAAACAAGAGACACATCATTTAAAACTAGCTGCTATGGCAAGATGAAGACAAGAAAATTGACCCAGGGTTTATGCTCCATATTGAAGGTTGCGTGATAACTTGATCCATTATGGATATCAACAATAGCTGAGTTGCTAAGTGTGGGTGTGTGCAAATAGTAGTCTTTATACAGACTTATACAAATGCCTTCAGAAAGCATTATTCAAATATGGTTGTGTTACAGCCTGAATTCTAAATGGATTAAATAGATGTTGTCCCTCCCCCATCTACACACATTACCCCATAATGACAAAGGGAAAACATGTTTTTAGACATTTTTGCAAATGTACCTGGCAGCAATTACATCTGTTAGTCTTTCTGGGTGAGTCTTTAAGAGCTTTTCACACCCGAAGTGTACAATATTTGCACATTATTCTTTATCAAATTCTTCACGCTCTGTCAAGTTGGTTGTTGATCATTGCTAGAAAGCCATTTTCAAGTCTCTTGCCATAGATTTGTAAAAATGATTCCACTTTGACATTATTGGGGTATTGTGTGTAGGCCAGTGACACAACATCTCAATGTAATCCATTTGAAGGCTGTAACACAACAAAGTGTGGAGAAGTCAGGAGACGTGAACACATTCTGAAGGCCCTGTATATGGAGATGTAGACCTTGGAGCCTTGCCACAATAACATTTCAACTCTAAACATATTAAGGTAGACAGACGAAGGCACTATAGCGTATGGTGAAGTGTAGCGTGGGATATGTATACCGAAGACATATATAATGTACACATGAAATGTGGCCTTGTGGGTAGAATGTCTGCCCTGAGATTCTAAGTTTGGGAGTTCGATCTCCAGCCGAGTAATATAAAATAAATTGGACCCGATGCATAAAGATGATGTATTGTGGGTAATGCCCTGCGATAGACTAGCGTCCTGTCAAGCTGCTATAGAAACAGGGGCAGGCTCCTGCTCCTATGAGCCATTCCGGCTTGCACACGCCAAGGATACTTACTACAGTAACTCAAATTCAACAACCTTCTTGTTGTCGTCTCAAACGGACTCATCTGCCATTTGTAAAGTCATACAGTATTACTGGATACCATTTCCTCCAGGGGGTAAACAACTGAAGGCTCTGAATACAAGGCCACAATATATAATGGGTCCCAGGAGAAAGGATGGGGATTCAATGTGGGAGTAGGGCAGCACCTTAATAAAATAGGATTATGCCTCTGTAAGCCCATGTGAATTTTCAGGGCTTAAGATATCTGTCTAAAGAGCACTGACTAGATTGAAACATGGACTCTCTAGAGGGGAAATGTGATTTGTGATGGACGAAGTGTGTGTGTGTGTGTGTGTGTGTGTGTGTGTGTGTGTGTGTGTGTGTGTGTGTGTGTGTGTGTGTGTGTGTGTGTGTGTGTGTGTGTGTGTGTGTGTGTGTGTGTGTGTGTGTGCGCGCCAGCTGTGTGACTGACCTCCATGAAGCCCCACCAGGGACAAACTAGATCTCTGTCCTCTCTGTGAAAGACCTCCAAGGACAACCAAGATCTCTGTCCTCTCTGTGAAGTCCCACCAAGGACAAACAAGATATCTGTCTTCTCTGTGAAAGACCTCCAAGGACAACCAAGATCTCTGTCCTCTCTGTGAAGAACCACCAGGGACAAATTAGATCTCTGTCTTCTCTGTGAAAGACCTCCAAGGACAACCAAGATCTCTGTCCTCTCTGTGAAGAACCACCAGGGACAAACAAGATCTCAGTCTTCTCTGTGAAAGACCTCCAAGGACAACCAGATCTCTGTCCTCTCTGTGAAGAACCACCAGGGATAAACTAGATCTCTCTCTTCTCTGTGAAAGACCTCCAAGGACAACCAAGATCTCTGTCAACAACCACCAGGGACAAACAAGCAGTGAGTGGTGCTGACCTCACATAGAGACCTAACAGGAAACAGATCATGGTGGTGCTGACCTCACATAGAGACCTACCAGGGAACAGATCATGGTGGTGCTGACCTCACATAGAGACCTACCAGGGAACAGATCAGAGGGGTGCTGACCTCACATAGAGACCTAACAGGGAACAGATCAGAGGGGTGCTGACCTCACATAGAGACCTACCAGGGAACAGATCAGAGTGATGCTGACCTCACATAGAGACCTACCAGGGAACAGATCAGAGGGGTGCTGACCTCACATAGAGACCTACCAGGGAACAGATCATGGTGGTGCTGACCTCACATAGAGACCTACCGGGAACAGATCAGAGTGATGCTGACCTCACATAGAGACCTACCAGGGAACAGATCAGGGCTGTGCTGACCTCACATAGAGACCTACCAGGGAACAGATCATGGCTGGCAATTAAGCCCCTTTTTCTATCATTCTAGTCTATTTCACTGCTGGTGCTTCAACCCTTAGAGTTTCAGTAAAGGTCTTGTTTAATACGCCATAGCACTTTTAACCATGTCCCTTATCACACGAATAGAAAACAAATGAATTATTGACCCACAGTCCAACCATGCATTATTCAAGTACAGTACCATTGCATTTCATATTGGATGTTGTACTGTACCTCACAAGAGGCAGGTTGCCTTGCACTGCACATGACTGGGTGCTGTGTTTAATATTAAATATTATAATATAAATATCAACATATAAAACAGCCAGTCCCAGAAAAAATACACCTCTATTGTGTCTGTGTGAACTGAGAGGAGCTTCTGAGATTTAACTCTAGCAACTGATTGATGATGGTCCCAGAAAACATTTGAACTTTTTTTTCTGGAACATATTATTCTCTTGAGTCAACAGAGAACAGGTCTTGTGGTAAGTCGTTAGAGAGTACAGGGAGCTAAAAGTCAAAGTGAATACGTAACTGCTTTATCAGTTGGTCTGTGAAAGAGAGCTAGATATACACCATCGTTCAAAAGTTCGGGCTCACTTAGAAATGTCCTGTTTTTTTAAAGAAAAGCACATTTTTTGTCCATTCAAATAACATCAAATTGATCAGAAATACAGTGTAGACATTGTTAATGTTGTAAATGACTATTGTAGCTGTAAACGGCAGATTTTTTTATGGAATATCTACATAGGCCTACAGAGGCCCATTATCAGCAACCATCACTCCTGTGTTCCAATGGCACGTTGTGTTAGCTAATCCAAGTTTATCATTTTAAAAGGCTAATTGATCATTAGAAAACCCTTTTGCAATTATGTTAGCACAGCTGAAAACTGTCGTTCTGATTAAATAATTAATACAACTGGCCTTCAATCAATCAATCAAGTTTATTTTATATAGCCCTTCGTACATCAGCTAATATCTCGAAGTGCTGTACAGAGACCCAGCCTAAAACCCCAAACAGCTAGAATGCAGGTGTAGAAGCACGGTGGCTAGGAAAAACTCCCTAGAAAGGCCAAAACCTAGGAAGAAACCAGGCTATGAGGGGTGGCCAGTCCTCTTCTGGCTGTGCCGGGTGAAGATTATAACAGAACTATGCCAAGATGTTCATAAGTGACAAGCATGGTCAAATTTTTATTTATTTTTATTTTACCTTTATTTAACTAGGCAAGTCAGTTAAGAACAAATTCTTATTTTCAATGACGGCCTAGTGGGTTAACTGCCTGTTCAGGGGCAGAACGACAGATTTGTACTTTGTCAGCTCAGGGATTTGAACTTGCAACCTTTCGGTTACTAGTCCAACGCTCTAACCACTAGGCTACCCTGCCACCCGAAATAATAATCATGAATAATATTCAGTTGGCTTTTCATAGCCGATCATTAAGAGTTGAAAAACAACAGGTCTGGGACAGGTGGCGGTTCCATAACCGCAGGCAGAACAGCTGAAACCGGAACAGCAGCAAGGCCAGGCGGACTGGGGACAGCAAGGAGCCACCACGCCCGGCAGTCCCGACGTATGGTCCCAGGGCTCAGGTCCTCCGAGAGAAAGAAAGAGAGAAGGAGAAAATTAGAGAGAGCCAAGATTTTCAAAATGTTCATAAATGACAAGCATGGTCAAATAATAATCAGGAATAAATCTGTTGACTTTTCATAGCCGATCATTAAGAGTTGAAAACAGCAGTCTTTAGACTAGTTGAGTATCTGGAGCATCAGCATTTGTGGGTTCCATTACAGGCTCAAAATAGCCAGAAACAAAGAACTTTCTTCTGAAACTCGTCAGTCTATTCTTGTTCTGAGAAATTAAGGCTATTACATGCGAGAAATTGCCAAGAAACTGAAGATCTCGTACAGCGCTGTGTACTACTCCCTTCACAGACCAGCGCAAACTGGCTCTAACCAGAATAGAAAAAGGAATGGGAGGCCCCGGTGCACAACTGAGCAAGAGGACAAGTACATTAGAGTGTCTAGTTTGAGAAACAGACCCCTCACAAGCCCTCAAATGGCACCTTCATTAAATAGTACCTGCAAAACACCAGTCTCAACGTCAACAGTGAAGAGGCGACTCCGGGATGCTGGCCTTGTAGGCAGAGTTGCAAAGAAAAAGCCATATCTCAGACTGTCCAATAAAAATAAAAGATTAAGATGGGCAAAACAACACAGACACTGGACAGAGGAACTCTGCCTAGAAGGCCAGCATCACGGAGTCGCCTCTTCACTGTTGACATTGAGACTGGTGTTTTGCGGGTACTGTTTAATTAAGCTGCCAGTTGAGGACTTGTGAAGCGTTGTACGAGATCTTCAGTTTGTTTGGCAATCTCTCTCATGGAGGAATAGCCTTCATTTCTCAGAACAAGAATAGACTAAAGAGTTTCAGAAGAAAGTCCTTTGTTTCTGGCCATTTTGAGCCTGTAATCGAAACCACCAATGCTGATGATCCAGATACTCAACTAGCCTAAAGAAGGTCAGTTTTCTTTAAAAAACAAAGACATTTCTAAGTGACCCCAAACTTTTGAACGATAGTGTATATAAAGTATGACTAAAAAGAGAACAAGTTTTAATATGTGACTTCTATGTATCTCTTCTTAGTCATACATGTACCCCCCAAATCTCTTAACGGCAACGTCAAAATCAAATCAAATGAACGTTTTTTTGGTCGGTACACAGGTGCAGCGAAATACTTGTGTTTCTAGCTCCAACAGTGCAGTAATACCTAGCAATACAAAACAACACACATTATCCCCCCAAAAATATATATATATTTTTTTAAAGAAATGTCGGAACAAAACCAAAAAATCCAATTAACAACCCAATAGCACTGTAACAGTAATCCAATTAACAGCCCAATAGCACTGTAACAGTAATCCAATTAACAACCCAATAGCACTGTAACAGTAATCCAATTAACAACCCAATAGCACTGTAACAGTAATCCAATTAACAACCCAATAGCACTGTAACAGTAATCCAATTAACAACCCAATAGCTCTGTAACAGTAATCCAATTAACAACCCAATAGCACTGTAACAGTAATCCAATTAACAACCCAATAGCTCTGTAACAGTAATCCAATTACCAACCCAATAGCACTGTAACAGTAATCCAATTAACAACCCAATAGCACTGTAACAGTAATCTAATTAACAACCCAATAGCACTGTAACAGTAATCCAATTAACAACCCAATAGCTCTGTAACAGTAATCCAATTACCAACCCAATAGCACTGTAACAGTAATCCAATTAACAGCCCAATAGCACTGTAACTGTAATCCAATTAACAGCCCAATAGCACTGTAACTGTAATCCAATTAACAGCCCAATAGCACTGTAACAGTAATCCAATTAACAACCCAATAGCACTGTAACTGTAATCCAATTAACAGCCCAATAGCTCTGTAACAGTAATCCAATTAACAACCCAATAGCACCGTAAAAGTAATCCAATTAACAACCCAATAGCTCTGTAACAGTAATCCAATTAACAACCCAATAGCACTGCGACAGTAATCCAATTAACAACTCAATAGCACCGTAACAGTAATCCAATTAACAACCCAATAGCACTGTAACAGTAATCCAATTAACAACCCAATAACACTGTAACAGTAATCCAATTAACAACCCAATAGCACTGTAACAGTAATCCAAGAGCAATCTATACATATATACACCGGATGATATTACACAAGATATACTAAGAATGATATGTACAGCAGTAGAAATATTAGTGAGCTATGTCAATAATCCAGTATATTAATAAATATGCAGTGTGTTAAAACAGTGTAACTAAAATGTAATGTGCAGTAGTAGAAATATTAGAATGAGCCATGTCGAGATTACAGTATTTAAATAAACAGTACAAAACCCCATAGTAAAATGAGTCCAGAATATAAATAATATACATGTATGTAAATGGAGTGTATAGACAGTATGGACAGTATGTGAATATACTTGTAAAAATGTCCATTTGTTAACGTCTACTGTATATCTATGTTCATCCGGTCCACTCGCTGTGTTATCATCGAGTGTTGAAATCCATCGTTTTTTCCCCTCAAAAACGGCATTCTACGCCATGTGAGAGCCAAAGCACAGACATGGCCTTCTAATGTCAAAACAGGATGTGTTTACAGTCATAGTTTATCAAGAAAATATACCTGGATAGAAAACACAGCTGTAACACAATGTAGAATGGCATAACACTTGAAAACAGCCTGTAACTGTAACACAATGTAGAATGGCATAACACTTGAAAACAGCCTGTAACTGTAACACAATATAGAATGGCATAACACTTGAAAACAGTCTGTAACTGTAAGACAATATAGAATGGCATAACACTTGAAAACAGCCTGCAACTGTAACACAATGTAGAATGGCATAACACTTGAAAACAACCTGTAACTGTAACACAATGTAGAATGGCATAACGCTTGAAAACAGTCTGTAACTGTAACACAATATAGAATGGCATAACACTTGAAAACAGCCTGTAACTGTAACACAATGTAGAATGGCATAACACTTGAAAACAGCCTGTAACTGTAACACAATATAGAATGGCATAACACTTGAAAACAGTCTGTAACTGTAACACAATATAGAATGGCATAACACTTGAAAACAGCCTGTAACTGTAACACAATGTAGAATGGCTTAACACTTGAAAACAATCCAAGTGATTGTCATGACAGAACTGGAGGGAAGTGTTCAGACGCTTAATGCTTCATCAGGACCATAAATTCACTTAGTACGAACCCACAGGGTACAGTGAATATAGATAAGAGCCTAGGGCCTGAAAAAATATACTGTTATGACCTAGAGGCATGAGAATGACAATGAGTGTGGCGGTGTGTGTTGGCCTACTGATGAAGTGGAGCTGTGTGTGTTGGCCTACTGATGAGGTGGAGCTGTGTGTGTTGGCCTACTGATGAGGTGGAGCTGTGTGGGTTGGCCTACTGATGAGGTGGAGCTGTGTGGGTTGGCCTACTGGTGAGGTGGAGCTGTGTGTGTTGGCCTACTGGTGAGGTGGAGCTGTGTGTGTTGGCCTACTGATGAGGAGGTGTGTGTTGGCCTACTGATGAGGAGGTGTGTGTTGGCCTACTGATGAGGAGGTGTGTGTTGGCCTACTGATGAGGAGGTGGGGCTGTGTATGTTGGCCTACAGATGAGGAGGTGTGTGTTGGCCTACAGATGAGGAGGAGGGTGTTGGCCTACAGATGAGGAGGTGTGTGTTGGCCTACAGCTGAGGAGGTGGGGCTGTGTGTGTTGGCCTGCTGATGAGGAGGTGTGTGTTGGCCTACAGCTGAGGAGGTGGGGCTGTGTGTGTTGGCCTACAGATGAGGAGGTGGGGCTGTGTATGTTGGCCTACAGATGAGGAGGTGTGTGTTGGCCTACAGATGAGGAGGTGGGTGTTGGCCTACAGCTGAGGAGGTGGGGCTGTGTGTGTTTGCCTGCTGATGAGGTGGAGGTGTGTGTTGGCCTACAGATGAGGAGGTGGGGCTGTGTGTGTTGGCCTGCTGATGAGGAGGTGGGGCTGTGTGTGTT
Source organism: Salvelinus fontinalis (assembly GCF_029448725.1). Lineage (NCBI taxonomy): Eukaryota > Metazoa > Chordata > Actinopteri > Salmoniformes > Salmonidae > Salvelinus > Salvelinus fontinalis. The sequence goes on from NC_074699.1 coordinate 1,280,666, forward strand.
GGCCTGCTGATGAGGAGGTGGGGCGGTGTGTGTTGGCCTACAGATGAGGAGATGTGTGTTGGCCTACAGATGAGGAGGTGTGTGTTGGCCTGCTGATGAGGAGGTGGAGCTGTGTGTGTTGGCCTGCTGATGAGGAGGTGTGTGTTGGCCTACTGATGAGGAGGTGGGGCGGTGTGTGTTGGCCTACAGATGAGGAGATGTGTGTTGGCCTACAGATGAGGAGGTGTGTGTTGGCCTGCTGATGAGGAGGTGGAGCTGTGTGTGTTGGCCTGCTGATGAGGAGGTGTGTGTTGGCCTACTGATGAGGAGGTGGGGCTGTGTGTGTTGGCCTGCTGATGAGGTGGGGCGGTGTGTGTTGGCCTACAGATGAGGAGATGTGTGTTGGCCTACAGATGAGGAGGTGTGTGTTGGCCTGCTGATGAGGAGGTGGAGCTGTGTGTGTTGGTCTACAGACGAGGAGGTGGGGCTGTGTGTGTTGGCCTGCTGACGAGGAGGTGTGTGTTGGCCTACAGATGAGGAGGTGGGGCTGTGTGTGTTGGCTTACTGATGAGGTGGAGCTGTGTGTGTTGGCCTACAGATGAGGAGGTGGGGCTGTGTGTGTTGGCCTACATATGAGAAGGTGTGTGTTGGCCTACATATGAGGAGGAGCTGTGTGTGTTGGCCTACTGATGAGGAGGTGTGTGTTGGCCTACTAAGGAGGAGGTGTGTGTTGGCCTACAGATGAGGAGATGTGTGTTGGCCTACAGATGAGGAGGTGTGTGTTGGCCTACAGATGTGGAGGTGTGTGTTGGCCTACAGATGAGGAGGTGTGTGTTGGCCTACAGATGAGGAGGTGTGTGTTGGCCTACAGATGAGGAGGTGTGTATTGGCCTACAGACGAGGAGGTGTGTGTTGGCCTACAGATGAGGAGGTGTGTGTTGGCCTGCTGATGAGGAGGTGTGTGTTGGCCTACAGATGAGGAGGTGTGTGTTGGCCTACAGACGAGGAGGTGTGTGTTGGCCTACAGATGAGGAGGTGTGTGTTGGCCTACAGATGAGGAGGTGTGTTTTGGCCTGCTGATGAGGAGGTGGAGCTGTGTGTGTTGGCCTACAGATGAGGAGGTGTGTGTTGGCCTACAGATGAGGAGGTGGGGCGGTGTGTGTTGGCCTACAGATGAGGAGGTGTGTGTTGGCCTACAGACGAGGAGGTGTGTGTTGGCCTACAGACGAGAAGGTGGAGCTGTGTGTAAAGCAATACATTATGACAAGGGGCAGGCAGCACGATAACACCGTATTTACACTACACATTCATTACGCTGTAAACGCTAGCATTTCAGTTCATCATCTATTTATGTTGAGATACTCAAGCTCCTAAGCAGTGGGAACCACTGGAAAAAAATGTTGACTACTGTAAAAAAAGAGAAATCGCAAGCTAAACATGAAAAGAGCAGATACAGTAACTACGAGAAAAAAGCTGGCTCATCACTGGACTCCCAAAAGGACTTCCCAGGCCAAAGTACACTTTGAACTGAACAGGACCTTAGTGCTGTTTTCAGTTCAGTGTTCATAGCACCCCTCCGACCCAAACACAAGGAAAATTAATGAGGTCTGAGGTTTAGAGATACATTAAAAAGTAGAGGACACCAACCCTATCTGAACCCATGGTTTTGTTTTCTTAAAAACTGTGATAAAAAGAAAATGCATTTGGTTTCATAGGCTATTTATAAAGCATGTACACATCATTTATTTACAAATACTCTTTACTTGCACTTTTGCTAGCAGTATCTTGTCTTGTAAGGGCTACATGGTGCTAAGCGCATGTATATTCATTTTTTAATGTTCTTATTTAACCTTTATTTAACTTGTTTGTATCATGACGATACAGTATTTTAAACAGGCCATTGCAGGAGCTCAATTTGGATAGAATCTCCATAAGAAGTGAAATGAATCAGAATGTTTCTTCTTTGGCTTGCCTCCATTTCCCCTCTGATGTGACAAGAGCTTCCTGTTACAGTGATCTATTCCCCTCTGATGTGGCTGATGTGACAAGAGCTTCCTGTTACAGTGATCTATTCCCCTCTGATGTGGCTGATGTGACAAGAGTTTCCTGTTACAGTGATCTATTCTCCTCTGATGTGGCTGATGTGACAAGAGCTTCCTGTTACAGTGATCTATTCTCCTCTGATGTGGCTGATTTGACAAGAGCTTCCTGTTACAGTGATCTATTCTCCTCTGATGTGGCTGATGTGACAAGAGCTTCCTGTTACAGTGATCTACTTCCCTCTGATGTGGCTGATGTGACAAGAGCTTCCTGTTACAGGGATCTATTCTCATCTGATGTGGCTGATGTGACAAGAGCTTCCTGTTACAGTGATCTATTTCCTTCTGATGTGGCTGATGTGACAAGAGCTTCCTGTTACAGTGATCTATTCCCCTCTGATGTGGCTGATGTGACAAGAGCTTCCTGTTACAGTGATCTATTCTCCTCTGATGTGGCTGATGTGACAAGAGCTTCCTGTTACAGTGATCTATTCCCCTCTGATGTGGCTGATGTGACAAGCGTTTCCTGTTACAGGGATCTATTCTCCTCTGATGTGGCTGATGTGACAAGAGCTTCCTGTTACAGTGATCTATTCTCCTCTGATGTGACAAGAGCTTCCTGTTACAGTGATCTATTCTCCTCTGATGTGACAAGAGCTTCCTGTTACAGTGATCTATTCTCCTCTGATGTGGCTGATGTGACAAGAGCTTCCTGTTACAGGGATCTATTCTCCTCTGATGTGGCTGATGTGACAAGAGCTTCCTGTTACAGTGATCTATTCTCCTCTGATGTGGCTGATGTGACAAGAGCTTCCTGTTACAGGGATCTATTCTCCTCTGATGTGGCTGATGTGACAAGAGCTTCCTGTTACAGTGATCTATTCTCCTCTGATGTGACAAGAGCTTCCTGTTACAGTGATCTATTCTCCTCTGATGTGACAAGAGCTTCCTGTTACAGTGATCTATTCTCCTCTGATTTGACAAGAGCTTCCTGTTACAGTGATCTATTCTCCTCTGATGTGGCTGATGTGACAAGAGCTTCCTCTTCACTCTGTTACAGTGATCTATTCCCGTCTAGGTGATCCACCACATTTCTCCACAGAATGCAGAGGGACTCAGATCCATTTTTAATCAAATAACTGTGCTGATCAAAGCTCCCAGTCGCTGTGGAGATCCCGCCACCCATGAAGCTGCAGCATTTTCCATCGCCACAATCAACGTCTGTAGTATTCTCTCTGGTATGCAATCTGGTTCCCGCTCATGTTATGGATTTGGCACTGCAACCTTAGAGGTCCTAAATTCTGTCACCACCGCCCTTGACTATTTTTATTGATTTGGCCAAAGCTTTTGATACGGTAGACTACTCCATTCTTGTGGGTTGGCTAAGGAGTATTGGTGTCTCGTTATGATTACTACCTCTGAGGGTTTAGCGCTTGAGGTAGTCACCTCATACAGGTACTTGGGAGTATGGCTGGACGGTACACTGTCCTTCTCTCAGCACATATCAAAGCTGCAGGCTAAAGTTACATCTAGACTTGGGTTTCCTCTATCGTAATCGCTCCTCTTTCACCCCAGCTGCCAAACTAACCCTGATTCAGATGACCATCCTACCCATGCTAGATTATAGAGACATAATCTATAGATCGGCAGGTAAGGGTACTCTCAAGCGGCTAGATGTTCTTTACCATTCGGCCACCAGATTTACCAACAATGCTCCTTACAGGACACATCACTGCTCTCTATACTCCTCTGTAAACGGGTCATCTTTGTATACCCGGCGCGAGACCCACTGGTTGATGCTTATTTATAAAACCCTCTTGTGCCTCACTCCCCCCTATCTGAGATACCTACTGCTGCCCTCATCCTCCACATACAACACCCGTTCTGCCAGTCACATTCTGTTAAAGGTCCCCAAAGCACACACATCCCTGGGTCGCTACTCTTTTCAGTTCGCTGCAGCTAGCATCTGGAACAAGCTGCAACAAACACTCAAACTGGACAGCTTTATCGCCATCTCTACATTCAGAGACTCAATCATGGTCACTCTTACTGACACTTGTGGCTGCTTTGCGTAATGTATTGCTGTCTCTACCTTTTTGCCATTTGCGCTTTTGCATGTGCCTAAAAATGTTGATACCATGTTTTTTGCCGCCACCATGTTGTGTTGTCATGTTGTGTTGTTGTCTTGTTGTGCAAATACCATGTTGTGTTGTCATGTTGTGTTGCTGCCATGTTGTGTTGTTGTCATGTTGTGTTGTTGTCATGTTGTGCTAATACCATGTTGTGTTGTTATGTTGTGTTACTGCCATGTTGTGTCTTGTTGTCATATTGTGTTGTTGTCATGTTGTGTTGTTGTCATGTTGTGCTAATACCATGTAGTGTTGTTGTCATGTTGTGTTGTTGTCATGTTGTGCTAATACCATGTAGTGTTGTTGTCATGTTGTGTTGTTGTCATGTTGTGCTAATACCATGTAGTGTTGTTGTCATGTTGTGTTGTTGTCATGTTGTGTTGTTGTCATGTTGTGCTAATACCATGTAGTGTTGTTGTCATGTTGTGCTAATACCATGTAGTGTTGTTGTCATGTTGTGTTGTTGTCATATTGTGTTGTTGTCATGTTGTGTTGTTGTCATATTGTGTTGTTGTCATGTTGTGTTGTTGTCATGTTGTGCTAATACCATGTAGTGTTGTTGTCATGTTGTGTTGTTGTCATGTTGTGCTAATACCATGTAGTGTTGTTGTCATGTTGTGTTGTTGTCATGTTGTGCTAATACCATGTAGTGTTGTTGTCATGTTGTGTTGTTGTCATGTTGTGTTGTTGTCATGTTGTGCTAATACCATGTAGTGTTGTTGTCATGTTGTGCTAATACCATGTAGTGTTGTTGTCATGTTGTGCTAATACCATGTAGTGTTGTTGTCATGTTGTGTTGTTGTCATGTTGTGCTGTTGTCATGTTGTGCTAATACCATGTAGTGTTGTTGTCATGTTGTGTTGTTGTCATGTTGTGCTAATACCATGTAGTGTTGTTGTGTTGTTGTCATGTTGTGCTAATACCATGTAGTGTTGTTGTCATGTTGTGTTGTTGTCATGTTGTGCTAATACCATGTAGTGTTGTTGTGTTGTTGTCATGTTGTGCTAATACCATGTTGTGTTGTTATGTTGTGTTGCTGCCATGTAGTGTTGTTGTCATGTTGTGTTGTTGTCATGTTGTGCTAATACCATGTAGTGTTGTTGTCATGTTGTGCTAATACCATGATGTGTGGTTATGTTGTGTTGCTGCAATGTTGTGTTGTTGTTTTATTGTCATATTGTGTTGTTGTCATGTTGTGTTGTTGTCATGTTGTGCTAATACGTGTAGTGTTGTTGTCATGTTGTGTTGTTGTCATGTTGTGCTAATACCGTGTAGTGTTGTTGTCATGTTGTGTTATTGTCATGTTGTGCTAATACCATGTTGTGTTGTCATGTTGTGTTGCTGCCATGCTGTGCTGTTGTCTTGGGTCTCTCTTTATGTAATGTTGTGATTTCTCTTTCATCGTGATGTCTGTTTTGTCCTACATTTATCTTTTAAATCCCAGCCCCCGTCCCCACAGGAGAAATGTGTTCTTAATAATTGACATGCCTAGTTAAATAAAGGTTAAATAAAAAAATATATAAAAGACTGAAGTAATCAGGAAGGCGCTGGGAAGAAGGAAACTGCCATTTTGATGTTATGGTTGCAGGAAAAACAACATCTTTCACTGACTTGAATGAAGGGAACACGGTTGTGTTTCATGTGTGGAGGAGCAGCAGGAAATTACACAGATTTATTGACTGTAGTGTATTGATTGTAATAGGAGTTAGTGTATTCCCATGGCAACCTTGTTATGGATGTTCTCTCATACTCAAAGGAAAGCAACTTCATGGCAAAAGGAAGGAATCAAGCTGTTGTCTTTGTAAACGTTAGCTTGTTGTACTGTAGTAGGTCTGCACAGCCACTTGTCTTCATAACACGAGCATAAGAACGGCTTGATCTGGCATCATGTTTCTTGTTCATTAGATGATGATGATTCAATCATTATCAACTGACATAACGCTCTAATGGGGCCTTAAGAATGGAACTACAAATATTTGAGGTGCTGAATGAATTATTTTTTTAATAAAACATTTTTTTTGTGTCAAATCGCCAATTGGCATCCCATCCTTTATGGGATGAATTGACACATTAACAAACAGTACAATAATTCACTGTGATAATTCAGTGATCATTCTTCTTCTCTGCAGTGGGCATCACACAAAGAGTGAAACATTGTCAGGTAGAAATCAATATATAATAGTAAATAAGGTGATGCAAACAATAATTACATCCCTAGAGCGGTAAAATAATACACACACACACACACACACACACACACACACACACACACACACACACACACACACACACACACACACACACACACACACACACACACACACACACACACACACACACACACACACACACACACACACACACACACACACACACACACAACATACAGCGGCAAGGAAAAGTATGTGAACCCTTTGGAATTACCTGGATTTCTGAATAAAATTGTTATAAAATGTGATTTGACATTCATCTAAGTCACAACAATAGATACACACAGTGTGCTTAAACTAATAACACACAAACAATTATAAGTTTTCATGTCTTTATTGAACACACCGTGTAAATATTCACAGTGCAGGGTGGAAAAAGTATGTGAACCCTTGGATTTACAGTTTTTTTGGATTGCTTACACACTAAAATTAAAAGTAGTACACTATTAGCAAAACCTTACACTCAAGAAGCAAAACATTAGCCCATATTTGCACAACTATAAGCACATTGTCAACCTCACACTTGTTGCAAAACTCTACACACAGTGATTTGCAAAACACTAAACACACTTAACATACATTACACACAAAAATCTATCATGAAGTCACGTCCTTGCAATACCAAAGCACTGACTGTCAAAATACCACACCGTCCAACCAATTGGTTCAACACAGTCATCAGGTGTGCAAACACTCGTTTGCTTAATTGTAGACACACCAATCAGGTGTATAAGCACTATAAAAAGCAGCAGGTGAGTTCATCGGTCTTCAAGCACAATGGAAAGAGTCAGAGAAAGAGTAAGACGAGGAGGAGGAGGAGGAGGACGACGACGAGGAGGAGGAGGAGCACGAGGAGGACGAGGAGAAGGAGGAGGAGGAGGAAGAGGAAGACAAGAAGGTGCTCAAAGAGGACCGAATCTGACAAATGAGATCCGCGCAACACTGGTTGACCATGTTGTCAACCACGGCCTGACGCTGAGGGAGGCTGGACTGCGAGTACAGCCAAATCTAAGCCGATATACAGTGGCAAGTGTGATGAGAACATTACGACTGGAAAATAGGTATTGTAAAAATATCATCATATCAAAAACATCTGCACGGTTTCAGTAACTGCTTACAGTACTGTATTCTATGCACTATCAGCACTTCTGTTACCTTTTCCTGTGAAATTACTGTACTATTGTATACTGTTTTTTTTTCTACATAGGATTGAGGGTCAGGGACGACAAGGGGGAAGGCCTCCTATGTTCACAGAACAGCAAGAGATGGAGATAGTAAACATGGTTTTGGCCAACAATGCTATAACACTCACAGCTCCAAGCTAACTTTGTCAATAACCACGCCATTTTCAACGATATCCATCAGGTCTCAACATCAACACTGGCACGCATCCTAAAAAAAAAACATATTCAAATGAAGCAAATTTATCGAGTGCCTTTCGAGCGCAATTCCGAAAGTGTGAAACGACTGCGGCATGATTATGCAGAGGTATGTACTCACTTTAGCAGTGTGATCTTGCATACTGTCTCATAATCGTTTACTGTAATATGTATACTAGATCTACACTGAACTACACAATTTCGCCTGACACTGTTTTTCAGAGTTTTACGAATGGATGGAGAAGAGATCCATTTACGTAGATGAGGCTGGGTTCAACCTGACGAGAACACGAAGGAGGGGAAGAAACATCATTGGCCACAGGGCTATAGTCAATGTCCCAGGGCAACGTGGGGGTAATATAACACTCTGTGCAGCCATTACACAGAATGGGGTCCTCCACCGCCATGCCCATATGGGCCCTTACAACACAGCACTCATACTTACATTCTTGGACCAATTGCACAACATAACAGCAGCAAATCAAATCGATCATATGCAATACATTGTTGTCTGGGACAATGTGTCTTTCCACCGCTCTGCTCTGGTTCAGAACTGGTTTCAGCAACATCCACATTTCACCGTCCTATATCTTCCACCATACTCTCCATTCCTCAACCCTATAGAAGAGTTTTTCTCGGCACGGCGGTGGAAGGTATATGATCTCCGTCTCCAGGCTGAGGTACTCCTCATCCAAGCCATGGAGGAGGCCTGTGACCAGATGGAGGTAGCAGCAATGCAAGGATGGATTCGTCATTCAAGACGTTTCTTTCCAAGGTGTCTTGCTAATGACAACATGCAATGTTGATGAAATTCTCTGGCCAGATCCAGCTAGGCGAAGAGACAATGTCTAGTTTTTTTTTTTTTTTGAACTTACAATACGTAAAGTGACGTTTGGTTACAGTATTATGAATCTCCATGTCAACATTTTGGGCGTGTTGAGAAATAAATGAGTTTCTTCAGTCTGCAACATTGGTCTTGTGTAGTGTTTGGTGAATTTACATTATATTTGTACTTTGTTGATAGTAGCCTACTCTAATCATAGGGAAGTAGAAGTGTTTTAGGTTTATCACAGCAGAGTGTAACTCGTGCAAACAGAGTATAGTAATGTGAAACGTGTGTGTTTCATATGGTAACAAAGTGTGTTTTTTAAAAAGAAGTGTATAGTTTTTACAAGAGTGTTTAATTTTGCTAAGGATCTGTAGTGTTTTGCTAATTGGGTGTGTGGTTGTGCTAATTGTGTGTAGTGTTTTGAAAACACGGGCCCTGTTTTGAAAATCGTGCTTAAGCAATCAAAAAAAACTGTAATAACTGGTTGAGCCTTCTTTGGAAGCTATAACCTTGTTGGGGTAGGTTGCTTGTCCCTTGTCAATCATTTGCTTATTGGTGAAATCAGAAATCTGACAATATCTTTAAGTAAATCAATCATTCATTCATTAATGCAATTGCAGACAGAAGTTGACAACGGGAACATAGCACACATGTTTCCGAGAAAGTTCTGCAAAATAGGAAAGGGTCCAAGTTGCTTTAATATGCTTGCAGTCATCCCCTAGTGATGTAACTGCCTACGTCAACACCTTCTACACATGAGACCAAGCCCATGCATATACAGTTATACAAACCTGCAGAAGAGACAATAGTTCCAGTGTTTCTAAGGGCTCAGCAGTAATTCTCCACTCCCCAAGTTGCTTTATAGTGGTATGTCTGACTTGTCTCTTATCTCTTTCACTCCCCTGCAGGGTTCTGTGTCTATGAATCTCTTTTAGCCTTGAGGCGCTTTCTCACAGACACCCTGTTTGGACTGCAATAACTCACACATCTCTCAGACCGTTTCTTATAAGAAGCAGAGACTAGAAAAGAACTGTGGAACAATATTAAACCTTATAATGCATATATATATATTGCTCATCTGTGGTCCAGGACCCTATACATGTAGTGGGGGAGGGTCTTATAGCCCTTCCCTTCTATTACAGTTTTTTTTGATTGCTTAAGCACGATTTTCAAAACAGGGCCCGTGTTTTCAAAACACTACACACAATTAGCAAAACACTACAGATCCTTTGCAAAATTAAACACTCTTGTAAAAACTATACACTTCTTTTTAAAAAACACACTTTGTTACCATATGAAACACACACGTTTCACATTACTATACTCTGTTTGCACGAGTTACACTCTGCTGTGATAAACCTAAAACACTTTTATCACTTCTACTTCCCTATGATTAGAGTAGGCTACTATCAACAAAGTACAAATATAATGTCAATTCACCAAACACTACACAAGACCAATGTTGCAGACTGAAGAAACTCATTTATTTCTCAACACGCCCAAAATGTTGACATGGAGATTCATAATACTGTAACCAAACGTCACTTTACGTATTGTAAAATCCCCCCCAAAAATAAACAAAATAACTAGACATCGTGTTCTCGTCAGGTTGAACCCAGCCTCATCTACGTAAATGAACTCATGCTGGATCTCCTCTCCATCCATTCGTAAAACTCTAAGAAAAACAGTGTCAGGCAAAATTGTGTAGTTCAGTGTAGATCTAGTATACATATTACAGTACAGTAAAAGATTATGAGACAGTATGCAAGATCACACTGCTAAAGTGAATACATACCTCTGCATAATCATGCCGCAGTCGGTTCACCCTTTCGGAATTGCGCTCGAAAGGCACTCGATAAATTTGCTTCATTTGAATATGTTGTTTTTTTTAGAATGCGTGCCAGTGTTGATGTTGAGACCTGATGGATATCGTTGAAAATGGCGTGGTTATTGACAATGTTAGCTTGGAGCTGCTTGAGTGTTATAGTAAACATGGTTTTGGCCAACAATGCCATCTCCCTCTCTTGCTGTTCTGTGAACATAGGAGGCCTTCCCCCTTGTCGTCCCTGACCCTCAATCCTATGTAGAAAAAAAACAGTATACAATAGTACAGTAATTTCACAGGAAAAGGTAACAGAAGTGCTGATAGTGCATAGAATACAGTACTGTAAGCAGTTACTGAAACCGTGCAGATGTTTTTGCTATGATATTTTTACAATACCTATTTTCCAGTCGAAATGTTCTCATCACACTTGACACTGTATATCGGCTTAAATTTGGCTGTACTCGCAGTCCAGCCTCCCTCAGCGTCAGGCCGTGGTTGACAACATGGTCAACCAGTGTTGCGTGGATCTCATTTGTCAGATTCGGTCCTCTTTGAGCACCTTCTTGTCTTCCTCTTCCTCCTCCTCCTCCTTCTCCTCGTCCTCCTCGTTCTCCTCCTCGTGCTCCTCCTCGTTCTCCTCGTCGTCCTCGTCCTCGTCCTTCTCCTCCTCCTCGTCTTACTCTTTCTCTGACTCTTTCCATTGTGCTTGAAGACCGATGAACTCACCTGCTGCTTCTTATAGTGCTTATACACCTGATTGGTGTGTCTACAATTAAGCAAACGAGTGTTTGCTCACCTGATGACTGTGTTGAACCAATTGGTTGGACGGTGTGGTAATTTGACAGTCAGTGCTTTGGTATTGCAAGGACGTGACTTCATGATAGATTTTTGTGTGTAATGTATGTTAAGTGTGTTTAGTGTTTTGCAAATCACTGTGTGTAGAGTTTTGCAACAAGTGTGAGGTTGACAATGTGCTTATAGTTGTGCAAATATGGGCTAATGTTTTGCTTCTTGAGTGTAAGGTTTTGCTAATAGCGTACTACTTTTAATTTTAGTGTGTAAGCAATCCAAAAAAACTGTAATACAACATAAGCATTTTCAATTCTTATAATACATCAATCATTTGGTGCAGCCCCTATCATGCCCCCAGGGTGAACCCATCAACCTCAACCAAATGTTTTCTGTAGTTGTGTATCAGACCTGCACAATGATCATGAGGAATTTTGGAACATTCCGCTTCATAAAAACTGTTTCAGTTCAGCAATATTCTTGTGATGTCTGGTGTGAACCGCTCTCTTGAGGTCATGCCACTGCATCTTAATCGGGTTGAGGTCAGGACTCTGACTGGGCCACTCCAGAAGGCGTATTTTCTTCTGTTGAAGCCATTCTGTTGTTGGTTTACTTCTGTGTTTTGGGTAGTTGTCCTGTTGCATCATATAGACATATAGCATATAGCCTTACATAGCCTTACAGCCTTACATATAGCCTTACATTCTCCTGCAAAAAGTCTTGATAAACTTGGGAACTAATTTTTCCGTCTATGGTAGCAAGGTGTCCAGGCCCTGAGGCAGCAAAGCAGACCCAAACCATGATGCTCCCTCCACCATACTTTACAGTTGGGATGAGGCTTTGATGTTGGTATGCTGTGACTTTTTGGCTAAAGCTTCTCCACACATAGTGTTGTGTGTTCCTTCCAAACAACTCAACTTTAGTTTAATCTGTCCACAGAATATTTTGCAAGTAGAACATGTGGAACATTGAGGTGCCCTTTGCGAACTTCAGACGTGCAGCGGCTTCTTCTGTGGTGTCCTCCCATGAACACCATTCTTGTTCAGTGTTTTACGTATCGTAGACTCGTCAACAGAGATGTTAGCATGTTTCAGAGATTTCTGTAAGTCTTTAGCTGACACTCTAGGATTCTTCTTAACTCATTGAGTATTCTGCGCTGTGCTCTTGCAGTCATCTTTAATTTTATTTATACATACATACACATACATACAGATGAAGTCGGAAGTTTACATACACATAGGTTGGAGTCATTAAAACTAGTTTTTCAACCACACTGGCAAGTCGGTTAGGACATCTACTTTGTGCATGACACAAGTCATTTTTCCAACAATTGTTTACAGACAGATTATTTCACTTATAATTCACTGTATCACAATTCCAGTTGCTCAGAAGTTTAAATTAACTAAGTTGACTGTGCCATTAAACCTGCTTGGAAAATTCCAGAAAATGATGTCATGGCTTTAGAGGCTAATTGACATCATTTGAGTCAATTGGAGGTGTACCTGTGGATCTATTTCAAGGCCTACCTTCAAACTCAGTACCTCTTTAATTGACATCATGGGAAAATCAAAAGACATCAGCCAAGACCTCATAAAAAAAATTGTAAACCTCCACAAGTCTGGTTCATCCTTGGAAGCAATTTTCAAACGCCTGAAGGTACCACGTTCATCTGTACAAACAATAGTACGCAAGTATAAACACCATGGGACCACGCAGCCGTCATAACGCTCAGGAAGGAGACATGTTCTGTCTCCTAGAGATGAACGTACTTTGGTGCGAAAAGTGCAAATCATTCCCAGAACAACAGCAAAGGACCTTCTGAAGATGCTGGAGGAAAAAGGTACAAAGTATCTCTATCCACAGTAAAACGAGTCCTATGTCGCCATAACCTGAAAGGCCGCTCCGCAAGGAAGAAGCCACTGCTCCAAAACCGCCATAAAAAAGCCAGACTACGGTTAGCAACTGCACATGGGGACAAACATCATACTTTTTGGAGAAATGTCCTCTGGTATGATGAAACAAAAATAGAATAGTTTGGCCATCATGACCATTGTTATGTTTGGAGGAAAAAGGGGGATGCTTGCAAGCCGAAGAACACCATCCCAACCGTGAAGCACGGGGGTGGCAGCATCATGGTGTGGGGGTGCTTTGCTGCAGTAGGGACTGGTGCACTTAACAAAATAGATGGCTTCATGAGGCAGGAAAATTATGTGGATATATTGAAGCAACATCTCAAGACATCAGTCAGGAAGTTAAAGCTTGGTCGCAAATGGGTCTTCCAAATGGACAATGACCCCAAGCATACTTCCAAAGTTGTGGTAAAATGCCTTAAGGACAACAAAGTCAAGGTATTGGAGTGGCCATCACAAAGCCCTGACCTCAATCCTGCAGAAGATGTGTGGGCAGAACTGAAAAAGTGTGTGCGAGCAAGGAGACCTACTAACATGACTCAGTTACACCAGCTCTGTCAGGAGGAATGGGCCAAAATTCACCCAACTTACTGTTGGAAGCTTGTGGAAGGCTACCCGAAACATTTGACCCAAGTTAAACAATTTAAAGGCAATGCTACCAAATACTAATTGACTTTATGTAAACTTCTGACCAACTGGGAATGTGATGAAATAAATAAAATCTGAAATTAATCATTCTCTCTACTATTATTCTGACATTTCACATTCTTAAAATAAAGTGGTGATCCTAACTGACCTAAAACAGGGAATTCTTACTAGGATTAAATGTCAGGAATTGTGAAAAACTGAGTTTAAATGTATTTGGCTAAGGTGTAAACTTCCGACTTCAACTGTATATACATTACACTACACAGATACATTACACTACATACATACATACATATACCACCCCTCCCCCAATTGGAGTAAACTAATAAACAATAACACTTAGGCTACGAGCTTCAGTTTATACATGTTTTACACATTTTACAGACACAATACAATTTACAATAGTTATATTCTGTTTGTTCAGTCCCACCCTTCAGCTCCATTAAACCCCTCCCATCTATCCTTTAACACCATCCATTTTGTATTTCTATTTGCCATATATTTTTCAACTGTGCTGTGATGCTTCACAAAAGTACTGAACCTTTCTATTCTCATAGCTTCTCAGATTGTAAATTAAAGATAAACATTTTTGCTAAATTAATTATTATATTATTGATCGATTGACTATGACTTTTCAAATCACCCAGTACTGCGATCTGCAGTTAGTTCTAGGTAAATGTTGCAATTATTCAGCAATTCCTGGACCTGTGACCAAAAACGAGTTACGTATGGATAGTACCAAAACAACGATCTAATGACTCTGCCTCCTCGCAGCATAATCAGCAGCGCTGGGAAGATTGTAACCCCCAAATATATATAACATTCTATTGGTTGCAATAATTTTGTATAATAATTTAAATGGAAAAATTAGAAGTTTTGAATCCGGCGTTGTTTTGCGTGTCAAGTCATAAACCATGTGCCATGGAATTGGTACATCAAAAATCTCTTCCCAACTATTTTGCAATTTATATGGCACAGCTGTCAATTTTTGGTCCTTAAATGAAATTGGTATATGCTTTTATTTATCACAATTCTCTTTAACCATTTATGGTTTTTAATGCAGGGCTGACAGACAAGTTCCTTACTTTTTCCCCCTTCTACTTGCCTCTTCCATTTTTGTGAAAATGCTGCAATTAGTTGGTTGTAATTTTAGGTAGAGAAGACATTTCCATCCGTATTAGCTACATGTGTGACATAACTCCACCAGTCCTATTTATGATATAATTTACAAAAATGATACTTAAAAAAAATGTTATTGAAAAATACGTTTATTTTATCGATTACTATATTTGAGTTTAACCACAATATTTGTTGTATTATTTGTTGCCTTTTCAGGTGGATTAAACTGAAATTGCAACCAGCTTTCTAAGGCTTGTTTAAAAAATAACAATATTTTGCAATGATTTCGTTTTCAAATAACCAAAAGTGAGCAGTTGTAATCTGAATAAAGGGAAAAAGGCCATTCTTGAACATGGTGTGAGACATTCTTACTAATTTACTAGAAAACCATTTCTATTTAAGTATAACTTTTGTATGACTGATGCCTTTAGTGAGAGGTCTAATGCTTTAATATTTAATCATTTCTACCCTCCAAATTCATATTTGCTATATAAATAGGCCTTTTAAATTTTGTCTGGCTTGCCAATCCCCCCAAAAATGTAATATTTTTTCTTCATATAATTTAAAAAGCAGATCACTAGGTGTAGGCAAAACCATAAGCAAACGGTTAAACTGTGATATGACTAAAGAGTTAATCAGGGTGATTTTTCCACAAATAGACAGGTGTTTTCATTTCCATGGTAGCAAGATCTTATCTATTTTTGCTTACTTTCCATACAAATGTATTGGAGTGAGATCATTTCTTTCTTTTGGGATATGTCCACAACACTGTCAGACCATTTTATTGGTAACTTACACGGTAATGTAAAAGTAGAATATTTTTGTGATCCAATACGTAATATAGTAGTACACTTATCATAATTTGGTTCTAATCCAGAGAGGTTAGCAAACGTATCTAGATCCTCCATGAGGCTGTGGAGGGATTCTAATTGTGGTTTTAAAAGAAAACATGAATCATCAGCGTACAATGACACCATTGTTTTTAAGCCACGGATTTCTAATCCCTTAATAATATTGTTGGATCTAATTTTAACAGCTAACATTTCAATGGCAATAATAAATAGATATGCCGATAGTGGACAACCTTGTAATACTCCTCTTGACAGTTTAAAACTTTCGGAGATGTAGTCATTATTTACTATTTTACACCTAGGGTTACTATACATAACTTTAACCCATTTTATAAGAGATTCTCCAAAATTGAAATATTCTTGGCTTTTATATGTAAACTCCAGTCGTACTTTATCAAAAGCCTTTTCAAAATCAGCTATGAAAACCAGGCCTGGTTTCCCCGATACTTCATAGTATTCTATTGTTTTCAGTACTTGTCTTATACTATCTCTAATGTATTGTCCATGTAAAAAAAAACTGTCTGATTAGGATGAATAATATCTGACAATCCCTTTTTAATTCTATGCGCCAAGCATTTAGCTCTAATTTTTGGATCACAACACTGAAGTGTAAGAGGCCGCCAATTTTTTTTATCTTCTTGTTGCGTGTCTGATAATCTTCCGTTTATATGGGAATGGTTCAAACATGCTAATAACGGTCCTCTGAGTATATCAAAAAAACGTTTGGTATACTTCCACTGGTACGCCATCCAGCCCTGGAGTTTTCTCAGACTTAAAGGCTTTAATTGCGTCAAGAAGTTCCTCCTCTGTAATTTGGCCTTCACATGAGTCTTTCTGTACAGATGTTAATTGTACATTATTAATAGGGGACAAAATCCATACAATTAGCTTCGGTTAGTGGAGATGGAGGAGAATGAAACGAAAACATATTCTTAAAGTACTTTACTTGCTCTTTCAAAATATAATTCAGTGAATCATGCGTGACTCCATCATTTGTAACAAGTTTCAATAAAAACATTTTGGTAGCATTTCTATATTGAAGATTGAAAAAGAATTTGGTGCATTTTTCCCCATATTCCAACCAGTTCGCTTTATTTTTTATAACATATTACACTGGATGTTTCTTGAACAAGTTCCTCCATTTCTTTTTGTTTTTCCTCTAACTTATTCTGTGCCTCTACGGTACAGTTTTTATTGCTATCAGCTGTACTGTTAATTCTTCAATTTCCTTTGTTAATATGGACTCTTTTGACCTAAATTGGTTTTGTTTTATAGATGAGTACTGAATTGCATGGCCTCTAAAGGCACATTTAAAAGTGTCCCATACAATAAGGGGATCTGCTGTACCTATGTTATGTCTGAAAAAGTCAGTTATAAATTCTTCTGTCCTAGTTCTAAACAATTTATTATATAGTAGGCTTTGATTAAATTTCCAATATCCTTGCCCACGTGGAAATTCTGTAACAGTAATATATATGCCAATTATGTGATGATCCGACCGCATTCTGTCCCCTATCAACACTTTTAAACTTTTGGTGCCAGAGAGAATGACATAAGAAAGTAATCAAGACAACTAGCTTGATTAAGCCTCCGCCATGTATATCTCACTAGGTCAGGGTATTTAAGCCTCCATATATCCACTAATTCCAATATATCCATGACATTCAGGATTTCCTTAAGTGCCTGAGGGTGATAGTTTGTAGTGTGATTTCCATTACGGTCCAAAGAGGTATTTAAGACCATATTAAAATCTCCCACCAAAATAATAGCATCAAGTGTTGCTTGTAGAGTTGATAAATTCTTATATATATTTTCAAAGAGGCTTGGATCATCATTATAAATATACACAGGCAGTTAAGAAAGCTAAGGCTAGCTTTTTCAAACAGAAATTTGCATCCTGTAGTACAAACTCAAAAAAGTTCTGGGACACTGTAAAGTCCAAGGAGAATAAGAGCACCTCCTCCCAGCTGCCCACTGCTCTGAGGCTAGGAAACACTGTTACCACCGACATCATAACAGCCATCGATAAGAGACATTATTGTGCAGCCGTATTCATCGACCTGGCCAAGGCTTTCGACTCTGTCAATCACCACATTCTTATTGGCAGACTCGGCAGCCTTGGTTTCTCAAATGATTGCCTCGCCTGGTTTACCAACTACTTCTCTGATAGAGTTCAGTGTGTCAAAGCCTGTTGTCCGGACCTCTGGCAGTCTCTATGGGGGTGCCACAGGGTTCAATTCTTGGGCCGACTCTCTTCTCTCTATACATCAATGATGTCGCTCTTGCTGCTGGTGATTCTCTGATCCACCTCTATGTGTTACACCCCTGAAAAAGGGGAGAAATGATGATGACACCATTCTGTATACTTCTGGCCCCTCTTTGGACACTGTGTTAACTAACCTCCAGACGAGCTTCAATGCCGTACAACCCCCCTTCCGTGGCATCCAACTGCTTTTAAATGCGAGTAAAACTAAATGCATGCTATTCAATCGATCACTGCCCGCACCTGCCCGCCCATCCAGCATCACTACTCTGGATGGCTCTGACTTAGAATACGTGGACAACTACAAATACCTAGGTGTCTGGTTAGACTGTAAACTCTCCTTCCAGACTCACATTAAGCATCTCCAATCCAAAATTAAATCTAGAATCGGCTTCCTATATCGCAACAAAGCATCCTTCACTCCTTCAAGCATCCTTCACTGCCAAACATACCCTCGTAAAACTGACCATCCTACCGATCCTTGACTTCGGGGATGTCATCTATAAAATAGCCTCCAACACTCTACTCAACAAATTGGATGCAGTCTATCACAGTGCCATCCGTTTTGTCACCAAAGCCCCATACACTACGTATGCTCTCGTTGGTTGGCCCTCGCTTCATACTCGTCGCCAAACCCACTGGCTACAGGTTATCTACAAGTCTCTGCTAGGTAAAGCCCCGCCTTATCTCAGCTCACTGGTCACCATAGCAGCACCCACTCGTTGCACGCGCTCCAGCAGGTATATCTCACTGGTCACCCCCAAAGCCAATTCCTCCTTTGGTCACTTTCCTTCCAGTTCTCTGCTGCCAATGACTGGAACAAACTGCAAAAATCACTGAAGCTGGAGACTCATATCTCCCTCACCAGCTTTAAGCACCAGCTGTCAGAGAAGCTCACAGATCACTGCACCTGTACATAGCCCATCTATCTACCTCATCCCCACACTGTATTTATTTATTTATCTTGCTCCTTTGCACCCCAGTATCTCTACTTGCACATTCATATTCTGCTATATTGTAATTACTTCGCCACCATGGCCTATTCATTTCCTTAACTCCCTTATCTTACCTCATTTGTACTCACTGTATATATACTTTTTGTTTTCTTTTTTTCTACTGTATTATTGACTGTATGTTTTGTTTATTCCATGTGTAACTCTGTGTTGTTGTATGTGTCGAATTGCTATGCTTTATCTTGGCCAGGTCACAGTTGCAAATGAGAACTTGTTATCAACTAGCCTACCTGGTTAAATAAAAGTGAAATAAAAATAAACATTATTTGGACCGTATAGGTTAATAAGCCATATCTGTTTATTGTCCGATAACATATTTAAAATAATCCATCTACCTTGATGATCTGTTTCGACAATTTCAACATTTGGATCAAAATTACAGTTAATTAATACCATCACCCCTTTTGAATTTCTTTGCCTATGGGAGAAATATATTTCACCCCCCCCAGTCCTTTTTTCCACAAAACTTAATCTAAAATTGTTGAATGAGTTTCCTGTAAAACAATAGATATTATATTCTTTCTTTTTTAGCCAGGTAAATACTGATCGTCTTTTCTTATTATCTGCTTAGCCATTACAATTATAAATACTTATTTCACCACAAGTTTCAATTATATTTATCAAATATATGTTTGTAAACGTACCATTAAAAAGTAACATGATGATTGAGTGTCTGTATAGTTGTACCATGATATTTGCATTGCTACTAAGTAAACCTCCAATTACATTACTCCACACTATTCCACTCGCTAAAACCCCTCCTCATCCCGAGTTGGGTTGTCATCCCAATGCCCGGGACCCATCCTTGGAAAAGAGCACACGGTGCCACCCACATAACAGAAGCAGATCAACCGCCAAATGCATTTCAACCGCCCTCACCTCGATTTGTATTATATATAGCCACTTAAAAAAATATATATACATATTGTAACGGCTGTTCTCCTCCTCTTCGTCCGAAGAGGAGGAGTAGAGATCAGACCAACATGCAGCGGGTTTAGAAAACATAATGAATTTATTAAACGACGAAGACGAACACGAAACAACACTTGGAATAATTACAAAATAACAAAACAAACGAAGACAGACCTGAACTAGAGAACTTACAAATAACACGAAGAACGTACGAACAGGTATAGACTACAAACCAAAACGCTACAGTCCCGTGTGGTACAAACATACATACAGACACGGAAGACAACCACCCACAAACAAACAGTGTGAACACCCTACCTTCATATGGTTCCCAATCAGAGGAAACGACAAACACCTGTCTCTGATTGAGAACCATATAAGGCTAATTACCAATGGCCTAAACATAGAAACACAAAACATAGAATGCCCACCCCAACTCACGCCCTGACCAACTAAACACATACAAAAATAACAGACAACAGGTCAGGAACGTGACACATATTTAAATAAAGGTTAAAAATATTAAAAAATATATATATATGGGAGACAAGCCTATACACAATCTATATACACATATACCATTTACCACATAGAAGCGAAATATTTTTACAATTTAATTATAGGTGTCCCTTTTTCTTTTATTCCAGCCTTTATCTAAATATTCCGCAAACGGGAATACACAATGGACAAAACACATTTCAGTTTCTCCTCATCACTCAGCCACATAATGCCAGGGTACTATCATCACGCAGCCACATAATGCCAGGGTACTATCATCACTCAGCCACATAATGCCAGGGTACTATCATCACTCAGCCACATAATGCCAGGGTACTATCATCACTCAGCCACATAATGCCAGGGTACTATCATCACTCAGCCACATAATGCCAGGGTACTATCATCACTCAGCCACATAATGCCAGGGTACTATCATCACTCAGCCACATAATGCCAGGGTACTATCATCACTCAGCCACATAATGCCATGGTGCTATCATCACTCAGCCACATAATGCCAGGGTACTATCATCACTCAGCCACATAATGCCAGGGTACTATCATCACTCAGCCACATAATGCCAGGGTACTATCATCACACAGCCACATAATGCCAGGGTACTATCATCACTCAGCCACATAATGCCAGGGTACTATCATCACTCAGCCACATAATGCCAGGGTACTATCATTCGTGTTTAGTGATGGTAGTCAAATTAATTCTTATAATTTATTTAGCAGACGCTTTTATCCAAAGAGAGTTACAGTCATGCATACATACATTTTACACATTTACATTTTACGTTTTCAATGTTTCTATGGCGTTATGCTAATTGTCTTTCAAGTTGAATGTTAACACTTGTTTCCTAATGACATCGATAGTAACTCATATCCATTCTTCATTATCTCTCCTTGCATGACGCAGATGTGGACCTACAGCACATTCTGCCGTTAGGCCTACAAGAGCATACTGAGCCCTGTGTAGACTCTAGAGAGAGCTACAACACAGCTTCCCAGCGATCAACCGGCTTCCCACAATGACAGTGATGGAATTAATTCATCATTGCCAGCCTGCAGGCGTCTGGCCCACACCGACGTGTCTCACACTGCATTCTGATTGAATGAGCAGCTCTGCTTCCAAATGTGAACGTTATGATAAGTGGTACGAAGAAAGAGAACTGCTCAATGGTCAAATTCTCACCTCTGATGTCTATTTACAATCTACTGACCCTGGAACTGACCCTGTATATAGCTACTGACCCTGGAACTGACCCTGTATATAGCTACTGACCCTGGAACTGACCCTGTATATAGCTACTGACCCTGGAACTGACCCTGTATATAGCTACTGACCCTGGAACTGATCCTGCATATAGCTACTGACCCTGTAACCGACCCTGTATATAGCTACTGACCCTGGAACTGACCCTGTATATAGCTACTGACCCTGTATATAGCTACTGACCCTGTATATAGCTACTGACCCTGTATATAGCTACTGACCATGGAACTGACCCTGTATATAGCTACTGACCCTGGAACTGACCCTGTATATAGCTACTGACCCTGTATATAGCTACTGACCCTGGAACTGTCCCTGTATATAGCTTACTTACTCTCTCCTGTTCTTCTTATTTCTATTTCTCATGTGTTTTTACTCTACTTGTCTTCTATGTAATGTTTTATAGTACTACTGCATTGTTGAGAAAGAGCAAGAAAGGCATTCATTGTACTAGGCATCAATGTACTAGTGCACGTGACAATAAACACTTGACACTTTGTGGAAACTACTAATGGGTTCCGGGTAAAACAACATTTTAAGATAATTGTTCAATACATTTCCAGTTACTGAGAAAAAATGGTTGTTTACAGAGGAATTACCACTCGTGAAACTGAATAGCATTTGTTTGTATCCAAATGAATTAGCTTCTGAAAGCCACCACATGTGGATAAATAAATTATAATTGACTTATATGGCATCTCAAGCAGACTGAAAACCTCTAATGATCTCTTTTTCCACTCAAGCAGAGTGAATGTCTGGGGAAATAGTGACGAATGTCACAACAACTTTGATGCACTGCTCCTCCTACGTTTGGGGAAAAAAGTGACACATGACCTTATTTCACACTTCAGAGTGACGCTGGCTTTTTAGAAATGCTATGCAACCCTGAAAATGTCCCCTCATACTAATAGACTTATACATTTCTGCTTCGTTCTCAGATGGCAGAGAACCACCTTATGGGCGGGAATGGCCCATTACAGTTGAAAAGATTCAATTTTCTGTTTAATTGGGCCTGATTGCGGATGATGGTTTGTGCTATTTGCAACCCCTGGTCTGCCAAGGTCCCCGGATATTTGATTACATTTATTTGGCAGTGGTCGTTGGGCTAATTAACTGAATTCATTAAATGAATGACTGGTGCCCCGCATTCCAAATACCACTGCTGCTTCAGCAACCTCTTACTGCCAGCAGCTAATAGCACTGCCGCTAACGGTATCTATAGCTAGGCTAGCGGCCAATCAACTGCCCTTGCCGGCGCCATTCTGCTAGCTGACAACTGAAGCCAAGCAGGGGCTGGATTTGACACGGAGTGTTTGGATTGAAGATTGTTTGGTGAACAGTTTTTGTCCCTGTTGGTAGTGGGGTTGATGGGCCAGTCAACCCACCAATGGGTGCGTTAGTCTTCCCACCAAGCTACTGTGTTCTGTAGGGCCCCATCATGATCTTGGCACTAGTTATCAAACATCCCATGGAACCTTAGGCAAGAGTCTATGTACCCAACCTGTCTTAAACCACAGTGTCTTCCTATGTAACCAGCCTGTCATAAACCACAGTGTCTGTCTATGTAACAACCTGTCATAAACCACAGTGTCTGTCTATGTAACCAACCTGTCATAAACCACAGTGTCTGTCTATGTAACAACCTGTCATAAACCACAGTGTCTGTCTATGTAACAACCTGTCATAAACCACAGTGTCTGTCTATGTAACCAACCTGTCATAAACCTCAGTGTCTGTCTATGTAACCAACCTGTCATAAACCACAGTGTCTGTCTATGTAACAACCTGTCATAAACCACAGTGTCTGTCTATGTACCCAACCTGTCATAAACCACAGTGTCTGTCTATGTAACCAACCTGTCATAAACCTCAGGGTCTGTCTATGTAACCAACCTGTCATAAACCACAGTGTCTGTCTATGTAACCAACCTGTCATAAACCACAGTGTCTGTCTATGTAACAACCTGTCATAAACCACAGTGTCTGTCTATGTACCCAACCTGTCATAAACCACAGTGCCTGTCTATGTAACCAACCTGTCATAAACCACAGTGTCTGTCTATGTAACCAACCTGTCATAAACCAGTGTCTGTCTATGTAACAACCTGTCATAAACCACAGTGTCTGTCTATGTAACAACCTGTCATAAACCACAGTGTCTGTCTATGTAACAACCTGTCATAAACCACAGTGTCTGTCTATGTAACCAACCTGTCATAAACCACAGTGTCTGTCTATGTAACCAACCTGTCATAAACCACAGTGTCTGTCTATGTAACAACCTGTCATAAACTACAGTGTCTGTCTATGTAACAACCTGTCATAAACCACAGTGTCTGTCTATGTAACCAACCTGTCATAAACCACAGTGTCTGTCTATGTACCCAACCTGTCATAAACCACAGTGTCTGTCTATGTAACAACCTGTCATAAACCACAGTGTCTGTCTATGTAACAACCTGTCATAAACCACAGTGTCTGTCTATGTAACCAACATGTCATAAACTACATTGTCTGTCTATGTAACCAACCTGTCATAAACCACAGTGTCTGTCTATGTAACCAACCTGTCATAAACCACAGTGTCTGTCTATGTAACAACCTGTCATAAACCACAGTATCTGTCTATGTAACAACCTGTCATAAACCACAGTGTCTGTCTATGTAACCAATCTGTCATAAACCACAGTGTCTGTCTATGTAACCAACCTGTCATAAACCACAGTGTCTGTCTATGTAACAAACCTGTCATAAACCACAGTGTCTGTCTATGTAACAACCTGTCATAAACCAGTGTCTGTCTATGTAACCAACCTGTCATAAACCACAGTGTCTGTCTATGTAACAACCTGTCATAAACCACAGTGTCTGTCTATGTAACAACCTGTCATAAACCACAGTGTCTGTCTATGTAACAACCTGTCATAAACCACCGTGTCTGTCTATGTAACCAATCTGTCATAAACCACAGTGTCTGTCTATGTACCCAACCTGTCATAAACCACAGTGTCTGTCTATGTAAGAACCTGTCATAAACCACAGTGTCTGTCTATGTAACCAACCTGTCATAAACCACAATGTCTGTCTATGTACCCAAACTGTCATAAAGTACAGTGTCTGTCTATGTAACCAACCTGTCATAAACCACAGTGTCTGTCTATGTAACCAACCTGTCATAAACCACAGTGTCTGTCTATGTAACCAACCTGTCATAAACCACAGTGTCTGTCTATGTAACCAACATGTCATAAACCACAGTGTCTGTCTATGTAACAACCTGTCATAAACCACAGTGTCTGTCTATGTACCCATCCTGTCATAAACTACAGTGTCTGTCTATGTAACCAACCTGTCATAAACCACAGTGTCTGCCTATGTAACAACCTGTCATAAACCACAGTGTCTGTCTATGTAACCAACCTGTCATAAACCACAGTGTCTGTCTATGTAACCAACCTGTCATAAACCACAGTGTCTGTCTATGTAACCAATCTGTCATAAACCACAGTGTCTGTCTATGTAACAACCTGTCATAAACCACAGTGTCTGTCTATGTAACAACCTGTCATAAACCACAGTGTCTGTCTATGTAACAACCTGTCATAAACCACAGTGTCTGTCTATGTAACCAACCTGTCATAAACCACAGTGTCTGTCTATGTAACAACCTGTCATAAACCACAGTGTCTGTCTATGTAACAACCTGTCATAAACCACCGTGTCTGTCTATGTAACCAACCTGTCATAAACCACAGTGTCTGTCTATGTAACCAACCTGTCATAAACCACAGTGTCTGTCTATGTAACAACCTGTCATAAACCACAGTGTCTGTCTATGTAACAACCTGTCATAAACCAGTGTCTGTCTATGTAACAACCTGTCATAAACCACAGTGTCTGTCTATGTAACAACCTGTCATAAACCACAGTGTCTGTCTATGTACCCATCCTGTCATAAACCACAGTGTCTGTCTATGTAACAACCTGTCATAAACCACAGTGTCTGTCTATGTAACAACCTGTCATAAACCACAGTGTCTGTCTATGTAACAACCTGTCATAAACCACAGTGTCTGTCTATGTAACAACCTGTCATAAACCACAGTGTCTGTCTATGTAACAACCTGTCATAAACCACAGTGTCTGTCTATGTACCCAACCTGTCATAAACCACAGTGTCTGTCTATGTACCCAACCTGTCATAAACCACAGTGCCTGTCTATGTAACCAACCTGTCATAAACCACAGTGTCTGTCTATGTAACCAACATGTCATAAACCACAGTGTCTGTCTATGTAACAACCTGTCATAAACCACAGTGTCTGTCTATGTAACCAACCTGTCATAAATCACAGTGTCTGTCTATGTAACAACCTGTCATAAACCACAGTGTCTGTCTATGTAACCAACATGTCATAAACCACAGTGTCTGTCTATGTAACAACCTGTCATAAACCACAGTGTCTGTCTATGTACCCAACCTGTCATAAACCACAGTGTCTGTCTATGTAACAACCTGTCATAAACCACAGTGTCTGTCTATGTAACAACCTGTCATAAACCACAGTGTCTGTCTATGTACCCAACCTGTCATAAACCACAGTGTCTGTCTATGTAACAACCTGTCATAAACCACAGTGTCTGTCTATGTACCCAACCTGTCATAAACCACAGTGTCTATCTATGTAACAACCTGTCATAAACCACAGTGTCTATCTATGTAACAACCTGTCATAAACCACAGGGTCTGTCTATGTAACCAACCTGTCATAAACCAAAGTGTCTGTCTACGTAACAACCTGTCATAAAGCACAGTGTCTGTCTATGTAACCAACCTGGGCTCTCATATAGTATCATTCCATCAGATAAGCCACTTAAAAAGCAGTATACTATAATAGCTAGCTGATTAGGGATGGGTACCGAAACCCGGTATTAAACGGGCCCCGGGGCTAAATTATGAAAGACTGTAGTATCGATAAGCGCCGATGTTATCCGTTCTGCTTTCGGTACTGGAGAAATTAAGAAAAATACATTTCCTATTTATTATTGCTACATAAACGTTATCCTGTACATTTCATCTCACCAACCGTTTCTAATTTGCAATAAGATGAAGAAATTCGTATATGAAGCATTTTCGATATTCCCAATCAAGAAGAGAGATCTCTCTGGCGCAGAGACTGTCTCCCACACGCTACAGCACGCACGCACGCACAGAGACACACACACGCACGCACACACACACACACACACACACACACACACACACACACACACACACACACACACACACACACACACACACACACACACACACACACACACACACACACACACACACACACACACACACACACACACACACACACACACACACACACACACACACACACACACACAGAAGAAAGACCCTGCTCTTAATTAGTGACGATGGCAGAGAGAACTAAACGTTCAAAAGCGTGGTTACACATCACCGGAGTCAATGCTGACAATGTTCGTTGCCACAAGTGCAACAAGACATTTTGCTTGTAAGGGCGGAAAACATGAGCAATCTGTCCCAACATCTATGGAAAGTGCATCATGCACAGGCAGAGAAACAGTTTGACTGCCGAGCTCGTAGTTCATCTCTCGTTGTCTGATCTCCGTTAGGTATGTATGCTAGCAGCCTAGAGCCCCCACACACAGAGTTAACTAGATTATGTGAACATGGGTTCATGATCAAAAGGAACCATTAGCCAGTTGATTGTTTAGCTATGGGTGCGTTCAGAAATTCAATCACCCATTTAAAGGATTTTGCAACGTTTTTGTTAAAGTTTCATCTACAATGAACCAACCCACTCCTTCCTCTATTACCGCTGGTCCAAGCCAAAGACAAGCCCAAAGCCCCTTCACGCTGGCAGCTAGTGGGAGGATGACTGAGGAGAGGGTGAATGAGTGCCCCCTAGCCGTGACCAAGGTCATAGTGAAAGGCCTACACCCCTTTGCAACAGTGGAGTCCAAGGGCTTTAGGTAACAGTCTGTCAGTATATACTGAGTTGTATTCATGTTTAGGACATAGTAGTATAAAAGGGCTGTATGTTAATCTCATCACTCCACAATACACAACAACACAATAATTCAATAATGATAATTCAACACATGAAAACTATATATTTTTTTCTGTAGGAAGATGAGCAAGGCACTCAAACCCAAATATACCTCTCCCTCCAGGAGTTACCTCAGTGACACATTCATTCCTACCTGGTGTGGTGTAAAAAAGGGCAATGTGATCACTGAGCTGAAGGACGTGCCAAAGCTGGCCATCACATCAGACGGGTGGACCAGCCTCTGTCAGGACCACTATCTCACTGTTACAGTGCACTACACAAGCCAGAACAGTGTAAAACAGAAGGTCCTCCACACCAGGACAGTGTAAAACAGAAGGTCATCCAGGACAGTGTAAAACAGAAGGTCCTGCACACCAGGACAGTGTAAAACAGAAGGTCCTCCACACCAGGACAGTGTAAAACAGAAGGTCCTCCACACCAGGACAGTGTAAAACAGAAGATCCTCCACACCAGGACAGTGTAAAACAGAAGGTCATCCAGGACAGTGTAAAACAGAAGGTCCTCCACACCAGGACAGTGTAAAACAGAAGGTCCTCCACACCAGGACAGTGTAAAACAGAAGATCCTCCACACCAGGACAGTGTAAAACAGAAGGTCATCCAGGACAGTGTAAAACAGAAGGTCCTCCACACCAGGACAGTGTAAAACAGAAGGTCCTCCACACCAGGACAGTGTAAAACAGAAGGTCATCCAGGACAGTGTAAAACAGAAGGTCCTCCACACCAGGACAGTGTAAAACAGAAGGTCCTCCACACCAGGACAGTGTAAAACAGAAGATCCTCCACACCAGGACAGTGTAAAACAGAAGGTCCTCCACACCAGGACAGTGTAAAACAGAAGGTCCTCCACACCAGGACAGTGTAAAACAGAAGGTCCTCTACACCAGGGCAGTGTAAAACAGAAGGTCCTCCACACAGGGCAGTGTAAAACAGAAGGTCCTCCACACCAGGGCAGTGTAAAACAGAAGGTCTTCCACACCAGGACAGTGTAAAACAGAAGGTCCTCCACACCAGGGCAGTGTAAAACAGAAGGTCCTCCACACCAGGACAGTGTAAAACAGAAGATCCTCCACACCAGGACAGTGTAAAACAGAAGGTCCTCCACACCAGGACAGTGTAAAACAGAAGGTCCTCCACACCAGGACAGTGTAAAACAGAAGGTCCTCTACACCAGGGCAGTGTAAAACAGAAGGTCCTCCACACAGGGCAGTGTAAAACAGAAGGTCCTCCACACCAGGGCAGTGTAAAACAGAAGGTCTTCCACACCAGAACAGTGTAAAACAGAAGGTCCTCCACACCAGGGCAGTGTAAAACAGAAGGTCCTGCACACCAGGGCAGTGTAAAACAGAAGGTCCTCCACACCAGGGCAGTGTAAAACAGAAGGTCCTCCACACCAGGGCAGTGTAAAACAGAAGGTCCTCCACACCAGGGCAGTGTAAAACAGAAGGTCCTCCACACCAGGACAGTGTAAAACAGAAGGTCCTCCACACCAGGGCAGTGTAAAACAGAAGGTCCTCCACACCAGGACAGTGTAAAACAGAAGGTCCTCCACACCAGGGCAGTGTACAACAGAAGGTCCTCCACACCAGGACAGTGTAAAACAGAAGGTCAATGTACAAATTGCAAACTGGCGAAGTAGTGGCAGAGGAGATCTCAGACATTCTGGAAGAGTTTGAGATAGAGCAGAGCAAGACTGTAGCTGTGACTGTTGATAATGCTGGCAATATGGATGTTGCCATCAAGAGGCTGCACAATCCTAAAAATAGGATGCTTTGCGCACACTGAATCTGGCAGTGCAGAAAATCTACTAAATTACTTCCATTGATAAATGGTCAGCCTGAATCAGAGCAGTGGTCGTGTGGTTCCAGAGATCCTCGATGTCCAAAACAGTATTGAAGGAATGGCAGCAGCTCCTTGGTAAGAAGCCAGCTCAATCTATTGAAGTATTGTTTTGAAATTCCCACATTTAGCAATTTAATTAAATATTCAAGTGTGCGGTAATTAAATGTATGTTGTTTTTTGTTGTTGTTGTGGGCCCAATAGATCAGCCGGTCACGGACAGCAGACGGAACGTACAGACGCCCAGCGGGAGGGAGGGGAGTGGGCTCTGCACGTAGCGCCTGCTCAATGTCCGCGTCCAGCTCCCACACTACCGGCGCCACCAGGCAGGAGGCCGGGAGTATGGGGGTGGGATCCCTGGGCCGCTCATCTGTGTCATACAGCCGGAACAGTGCGTCTGCCTGAACGTTCTGGGAGCCTGGTCTGTAAGAGAGGGAAAACACAAAACGTGTGGAAAAACATGGCCCACCTTGCCTGGCGAAGATTCAGTCTCCTCGCCGCCCGGATGTACTCCAGATTGCGGTGGTCAGTCCAGATGAGAAAGGGTTGTTTAGCCCCCTCAAGCCAATGTCTCCACGCCTTCAAAGCCTTGATGACAGCCAACAGGTCCCAGTCCCCCACGTCATAGTTTCGGTGGCGTACCCGAGGGCTGAGAGAGCACGGCTCCTATCCCAGCCTCGGACACGTCCACCGACACTATGAATGCCAAAGAGGAATCCGGATGGGCCAGCACGGGAGCCGAGGTAAACAGAGCCCTCAGATGACCAAAAGCCCTGTCCGCCTCAGCCGACCACTGCAAACGTACCAGTCCCCCCTTCAGCAGTGAGGTAATGGGAGCCGCTACCTGACCAAAACCCCGGATAAACCTCCGGTAGTAATTGGCAAACCCTAGGAACCGCTGCACCTCCTTTACCGTGGTGGGAGTCGGCCAATTACGCACAGCTGAAATGCGGCTACTCTCCATCTCCACCCGAGGTGGAAATGCGATACCCTAGGAAGGAGACGCTGGAAGAACAGGCATTTCTCAGCTTTGACGTACAGGTCTTGCTCCAACAGTTTACCAAGCACCCTGCGCACCAGGGACACATGCTTGGCGCGTGTAGCGGAGAATATCAGAATGTCATCAATATACACCACTACACCCTGCCCGTGCAGATCCCTGAAAATCTTGTCTACGAAGGCTTTGAAGACTGATGGAGCATTCATCTACCCGTTCGGCATGAAAAGGTACTCATAATACCCTGAGGTAGTACTGAACGCCGTCTTCCACTCGTCTCGAAGACTGCCCGGAAGCGGCGGGTGAAATCCTCGAAATGGTCCAGCGCCGCATCTCCTTCTCCCCACATGGCGCTGGCCCACTCTAGGGCTTACCCCGAAAGGCACCAGACGAGGGCGGACACCTTCTCACGGCCCGAACTAGCCAGGTAGAGATCCAGCTGTAACAGGAAACCCTGGCAGCGTGCAGCCGTCCCATCATACTCCTGGGGAAGGGCGAGACAAATCCCACTGGGACCGGGTGCAGGGGGGGTGAGTAGTGGAGACCCTGGTTGTGCTGGTGGAGGCGCTGGAGGAACTCCCTGTCTCTCCCAGCGGTCCATGGTTTGGACGACGCGGTCCATTGCGGCGCCGAGATGATGGAGCATCGCCGCGTGCTCCCGGATGCGCTCCTCGACCCCTATACCAGGGGCACCTGCTCCTGCTGACTCCATATTGTGGGTGTGAAATTCTGTCAAACGGTTGGGTGTAGCTGGTCGATGGAAGTCAGGCGCAGGAGAGCAGAGATGAGTGGACAAAGCCCTTTACTCAGGCAATTATCAAAACAGGACACAACCGCGTCACAAACAACAAATGCCCAAAGAACAAGTGCGGCAGCACAAAGTACACACAACCAAGTAAAAAGTACCGGCTGCCACAAAGCAGCCGGAAGCGAACCAACCTGACAATAAACAATTTCACACACAGACATGGGGGGGAACATAGGGTTATATACACGACAAGTAATGAGGGAATGTAAACCAGGTATGTGGGAAAACAAGACAAAACAAATGGAAAATGAAAGGTGGATCGGCGATGGCCAGAAGACCATTGACGTCGACCGCCGAACGCCGCCCGAACAAGGAGAGAAACCGACTTTGGTGGAAGTCGTGACAGATAAAGCAGTATACTATAATTGCTAGCAGATAAAGCAGTATACTATAATGGCTAGCTGATAAAGCAGTATACTATTATAGCTAGCTGATAAAGCAGTATACTATATTAGCTAGCTGATAAAGCAGTATTTTATTATAGCTAGCTGATAAAGCAGTACACTATAATGGCTAGCTGATAAAGCAGTATACTATAATGGCTAGCTGATAAAGCAGTATACTATTATAGCTAGCTGATAAAGCAGTATACTATATTAGCTAGCTGATAAAGCAGTATACTATAATGGCTAGCTGATAAAGCAGTATACTATTATAGCTAGCTGATAAAGCAGTATACTATAATGGCTAGCTGATAAAGCAGTATACTATTATAGCTAGCTGATAAAGCAGTATACTATAATGGCTAGCTGATAAAGCAGTATACTGTAATGGCTAGCTGAGAAAGCAGTATACTATAATGGCTAGCTGATAAAGCAGTATACTATTATAGCTAGCTGATAAAGCAGTATACTATAATGGCTAGCTGATAAATCAGTATACTATAATGGCTAGCTGATAAAGCAGTATACTATTATAGCTAGCTGATAAAGCAGTATACTATAATGGCTAGCTGATAAAGCAGTATACTATTATAGCTAGCTGATAAAGCAGTATACTATAATGGCTAGCTGATAAAGCAGTATACTATTATAGCTAGCTGATAAAGCAGTATACTATTATAGCTAGCTGATAAAGCAGTATACTATAATGGCTAGCTGATAAAGCAGTATACTATTATAGTGTCACGTTCCTGACCTGTTTTCTGTATGTGTTAGTTGGTCAGGACGTGAGTTTGGGTGGGCAGTCTATGTTTTCTGTTTCTATGTTGGTTTTGGGTGACCTGATATGGCTCTCAATTAGAGGCAGGTGTTTTTCATTTCCTCTGATTGAGAGTCATATTAAGGTAGGTGTGTTCACACTGTTTGTTTGTGGGTGATTGTCTTCCGTGTCAGTGTCTGCGCACCACACGGGACTGTTTTCGGTTTGTTTTGTACATCGTTCTTTTGTGTAGTCTATTTTCCCTGTTCGTGCGTTCTTCGTGTTATTTGTAAGTTCGTATTGTTCAGGTCTGTCTACACATTCGTTTTTTTATTTTGTAGTTTAGTCAAGTATAGTTCGTGTCATTGTTTCGTCGTGTCTAATAAATCATTATGTATTCAACACCCGCTGCGTTTTGGTTCAATCCATGCTCCTCCTCATCCGAGGAGGAATCTGACAACGATCGTTACATATAGCTAGCTGATAAAGCAGTATACTATAATGGCTAGCTGATAAAGCAGTATACTATTATAGCTAGCTGTTAAAGCAGTATACTAGTATAGCTAGCTGATAAAGCAGTATACTATAATGGCTAGCTGATAAAGCAGTATACTATTATAGCTAGCTGATAAAGCAGTATACTATAATGGCTAGCTGATAAAGCAGTATACTATAATGGCTAGCTGATAAAGCAGTATACTATTATAGCTAGCTGATAAAGCAGTAAACTATATTAGCTAGCTGATAAAGCAGTATACTATATTAGCTAGCTGATAAAGCAGTATACTATAATGGCTAGCTGATAAAGCAGTATACTATAATGGCTAGCTGATAAAGCAGTATACTATAATGGCTAGCTGCTTAAAAGGACCACAATGGAAATTAGTCCCAGACTTTATTGTGTGTTATCCTCGATGATTTTACTCATGTGAATGTATGGCCTTTTCAAGTTTTATTTGGGCTTTTTTTGTAAAATATTTAAATGAATAAACTAAACTATTCCCATTTCTTCTCCATCTTAGTGTGCTGGTGCAAAATGGCTGTAGTTAGTTGACTGACATCCCCTCACCCCCCAAAGCAAACACAGGCCCAATAATATATGTCATTTAGCAGACACTTTTATCCAAAGCCACCTTCAGTCAAGCTTGCTTAGATTGTACACACTGGTGGTACAGGGAATCGAACCGACTGTCCTGGCGTTGTAAGCGCCATTGCTCTATTAACTGAGCTACAGAGGACCACAATGTGGTCATTTCTCGCCTTCCATCCTGAAACCTCTACAAGCCCCACTCTGTGTTGTATGTAAATGTAGAGTTTACATGACATTATACAGGATGTGGTTTGCGTTTGAGCTGAAGCCTTTCTGCAAACAGCCGTTGACGATGGGGCAAACGTAGACTCCAGGCATAAGGACCAGGATCAAGAGCATCAGCAGTAAAGATCAGCAACATGTCCACGCATCGGGAGAGAAGATCAGGCTCAACAACGCATAGGAGACACATGGGGGTCAATGACATGCATTACAAATAAACACAGATTGAATGGAATGAGGAGAACAGAGCGTTCAGTCCATCCAGGCTTACCACTGATCTACAGTGGGGATATGGTGTTTGAAGGACGAAAGGACATGTTATTGACAGCCTTGTAAAGAATAGTGATTTAGATTAATTTTTTAAAATAATCAATTATCCTCAATCTTTGACAGACTACAACAATGGTCTGAACAAAGTCCTCCAAAGCATGAGACTGTAACAATAAACTGGTATATCCAATATTGTGACAGAAATGTGACATGGTTATATGTTCTGCGGCTAGGCCATAATACATAGGCAATTTTTCGGGCAATGTTGCTGCAAAAAAAATTCATACATTTTTTTAATAATCTGTGTAATTTTGATAGGCAGGGCTACCTATTGGGCAATTTTTAGGAATCGTCCAATCAGAGCGCATATATTGGTCATGTGATCAGTCTGCCATTCTAAAATATTTTGGAAAACATGACAACCGTTTTTGAGCTCAAGTGAGAGAAAATCAACTCCTGTTTTGGAGTGAAATGTTGGCCATTCACGTTTTAAATGTTTCCGTACTACAATACTTGATCATGATACGTTAATAAATACGTACTGTGTTCAGTTAGTCATGTTTAATTGTCAAAAATATCTGGGGTGCATGCCAATCGATTAGCACGCTAACCGAAACCTATGCTAAGTCAATGGGACAAACAGGCTAATTCGCTAGCTAGCTAGCCATGTAGATTTTACATGTAGTTTTTTGGAAGGTACACCAGCTGATGTCACCAAGTAGGCCGAAACACCAACACCTAAACAGCTCTACATTTCCGGGGGTCTTTTCAAACTGCTCTCACACTAAAAGGGCATTCTCATCATTTTCAATTTCACAGTATTATTCTAACCTCATAGTGTGGAAATATATATAAAACACGGGGAAATCATGTTTTTGACTGCACTGCGCCTTTAACAAACCATTGGCTGACACTTTTAACAAGGATATGAAATATAGCTGCTGTATTGTCTCGTTATGATAAATTATTTAATGTTTAAATCAAATATAGATGGTCCCAATGACTAATTTCTAATTCATCAAAGTTTATTAATGCATTTAGTTTACTTTTAATCCTGTCAACATTTAGATCATGGAACAACGTAACATTAGCACACAATTACACTGTTCGGCTTCTACGAATTCCGCAGACTTCCTGGGAGATGTAAGACCAAGGGAAAAGCACTGCTGCATTCTCGCTCTCCAACCACGGTGCATGAATTGAGGAGCAAATTGAGGAACACAGGAGATTCAACTAATGTTTGAGGACAATGGAGGTAAATAAAAAAAACATCCTTATAGTTAAAAGAGATGTAAGGTCACCATGGATTTTCTTCACAAAGTGATGAAGGCTGATCTGTACGATTAGATGTGCTGATGTTATCAGTTTATCTAGTGGATATATGTGTAGCGGACATGCGTCGGGTACATGGTTGCTCATGGTAGCCCTGCCTTTGACTTCAAAATCAGTGTCAGTCCTTGGCCCAAAAGCTCATTTCCTCTTGGTCTAACGGTCAAGATGTTCCTATCTCATGTGGAGGACCAGGCTTCTGATCCCATCCGTGACATATAGGCTCACTACGGGTAACTGCCAAAATAAAGGGAACACTGTAGAACACACACTTACTGTAGAAGGTCATAGGAGGTAGTTGGGCCACCACGAGCCAGAACAGCTTCAATGCACCTTGGCATAGATTCTACAAGTGTCTGGAACTCTATTGGAAGGACCATTCTTCCACAAGAAATTCCGTAATTTGGTGTTTTGTTTATCGTGGTGGAAAACGCTGTCTCAGGTGTTGCTACAGAATCTCTCATAAGTGTTCAATTGGATTGAGCTCTGGTGACTGAGACGGCCATGGAAAATGGTTTACATTGTTTTCATGCTCATCAAACCATTTAGTGACCACTCATGCTCTGTGCATGGGGGCATTGTCATCCTATGGGGGCATAGCCATGGTAACCAAAATAATGGCCTGCCCAGCATTTCTATGCATGATGGGATATTAATTGCTTGATTAACTCAGGAACCACACCTGCATGGAAGCACCTGCTATCAATATACTTTGTTTCTCTCATTTACTCAAGTCTGTCCATTATTTTGCCAGTTATATAGTTGGCAATGGCTATGCTGCAATATGCAACATATAATGGGAGTTAGTTACAGTGTATTCTAGGAAGAGAGATGACAGTGTATTCTAGGAGGAGAGAGGACAGTGTATTCTAGGAAGACAGAGGACAGTGTATTCTAGGAAGACAGAGGACAGTGTATTCTAGGAAGAGAGAGGACAGTGTATTCTAGGAAGAGAGAGGACAGTGTATTCTAGGAAGAGAGAGGACAGTGTATTCTAGGAAGAGAGAGGACAGTGTATTCTAGGAAGACAGTGTACAGTGTATTCTAGAAAGAGAGAGGACAGTGTATTCTAGGAAGACAGAGGACAGTGTATTCTAGGAAGACAGATGACAGTGTATTCTAGGAAGACAGAGGACAGTGTATTCTAGGAAGACAGAGGACAGTGTATTCTAGGAAGACAGAGGACAGTGTATTCTAGGAAGACAGAGGACAGTGCATTCTAGGAAGAGAGAGGACAGTGTATTCTAGGAAGAGAGAGGACAGTGTATTCTAGGAAGAGAGAGGACAGTGTATTCTAGGAAGAGAGAGGACAGTGTATTCTAGGAAGAGAGAGGACAGTGTATTCTAGGAAGAGAGAAGACAGTGTATTCTAGGAAGAGAGAGGACAGTGTATTCTAGGAAGAGAGAGGACAGTGTATTCTAGGAAGAGAGAGGACAGTGTATTCTAGGAAGACAGAGGACAGTGTATTCTAGGAAGACAGAGGACAGTGTATTCTAGGAAGAGAGAGGACAGTGTATTCTAGGAGGAGAGAGGACAGTGTATTCTAGGAAGACAGAGGACAGTGTATTCTAGAAAGAGAGAGGACAGTGTATTCTAGGAAGACAGAGGACAGTGTATTCTAGGAAGACAGAGGACAGTGTATTCTAGGAAGACAGAGGACAGTGTATTCTAGGAAGAGAGAGGACAGTGTATTCTAGGAAGACAGAGGACAGTGTATTCTAGGAAGACAGAGGACAGTGTATTCTAGGAAGACAGAGGACAGTGTATTCTAGGAAGAGAGAGGACAGTGTATTCTAGGAAGAGAGAGGACAGTGTATTCTAGAAAGAGAGAGGACAGTGTATTCCAGGAAGACATAGGACAGTGTATTCTAGGAAGACATAGGACAGTGTATTCTAGGAAGAGAGAGGACAGTGTATTCTAGGAAGAGAGAGGACAGTGTATTCTAGGAAGAGAGAGGACAGTGTATTCTAGGAAGACAGAGGACAGTGTATTCTAGGAAGACAGAGGACAGTGTATTCTAGGAAGAGAGAGGACAGTGTATTCTAGGAAGACAGAGGACAGTGTATTCTAGGAAGACAGAGGACAGTGTATTCTAGGAAGAGAGAGGACAGTGTATTCTAGGAAGACAGAGGACAGTGTATTCTAGGAAGACAGAGGACAGTGTATTCTAGGAAGACAGAGGACAGTGTATTCTAGGAAGACAGAGGACAGTGTATTCTAGGAAGAGAGAGGACAGTGTATTCTAGGAAGAGAGATGACAGTGTATTCTAGGAAGACAGAGGACAGTGTATTCTAGGAAGTCAGAGGACAGTGTATTCTAGAAAGAGAGAGGACAGTGTATTCTAGGAAGACAGAGGACAGTGTATTCTAGGAAGTCAGAGGACAGTGTATTCTAGAAAGAGAGAGGACAGTGTATTCTAGGAAGAGAGAGGACAGTGTATTCTAGGAAGACAGAGGCAAGGTATTCTAGGAAGACATAGAATAGTATGGGGAACTGTTGCCACATTGGTACAATATTGAATATGAGCATGAGTAAATGTGTCTTCTATAATACATTCTGGGTAATTAAGATGTACTGTTGTTATCACTTTGCTGTAATGAGATATATCATACACCCAATAGATTTGCTTCTGGCAGAGAATAATACTGTACCATTTGGACTGTCCTAGTTGTCACTATCCCCCATGCAGAGCACAGCCAGCTGTTGGCTACCAGACAGCAGCAGCCTGTAGGGAGGAGCAACCATTGATATCTTTCATCTACCCTCTCATGGTTAAGAGAGCTCACATGAAAACCATACAGGCTTAGAATATGGTTAGTATTCATGCCAACATCTCTCCACATTGCTATACTGAATAAACAATGTTCTCGATTGTTCCTCCGATTAGATAAAGGACTCATTTTAGTCAAACAAATGCAAAGTCCACATAAAACAGGAAATCTAGAATCTATTATTTTTTGGGCATGCATAGGAGGAGTAGGTTTAATCTGGGTTTGAGAAACCAGCCCATGGAGTGGAAGGTTTAATCTGGGTCTTGGAAACCAGCCCACGGGGTGTTAGCCTGCCCTACTGTACCCTCCTGTAACCTCCACTGGAACCAATCTGAAATCAACCCTGCCACAAACACACAGACCTGGAACCAATCTGAAATCAACCCTGCCACAGACACACAGACCTGGAACCAATCTGAAATCAACCCGTCCACAGACACACAGACCTGGAACCAATCTGAAATCAATCCGGCCACAGACACACAGACCTGTAACCAATCTGAAATCAAGAAGACAGAGGACACACAGACCTGGAACCTATCTGAAATCAACCCTGCCCCAGACACACAGACCTGGAACCAATCTGAAATCAACCCGTCCATAGACACACAGACCTGGAACCAATCTGAAATCAACCCTGCCACAGACACACAGACCTGGAACCAATCTGAAATCAACCCGTCCACAGACACACAGACCTGGAACCAATCTGAAATCAACCCGTCCACAGACACACAGACCTGGAACCAATCTGAAATCAACCCGTCCACAGACACACAGACCTGGAACCAATCTGAAATCAACCCTGCCACAGACACACAGACCTGGAACCAATCTGAAATCAACCCTGCCACAGACACACAGACCTGGAACCAATCTGAAATCAACCCTGCCACAGACACACAGACCTGGAACCAATCTGAAATCAACCCTGCCACAGACACACAGACCTGTAACCAATCTGAAATCAACCCTGCCACAGACACACAGACCTGGAACTAATCTGTAATCAACCCTGCCACAGACACACAGACCTGGAACCAATCTGAAATCAACCCTGCCACAGACACACAGACCTGGAACTAATCTGTAATCAACCCTGCCACAGACACACAGACCTGGAAACAATCTGAAATCAACCCTGCCACAAACACAGACCTGGAAACAATCTGAAATCAACCCTGTCACAGACACACAGACCTGGAACCAATCTGAAATCAACCCGTCCACAGACACACAGACCTGGAACCAATCTGAAATCAACCCGTCCACAGACACACAGACCTGGAACCAATCTGAAATCAACCCGTCCACAGACACACAGACCTGGAACCAATCTGAAATCAACCCGTCCACAGACACACAGACCTGGAACCAATCTGAAATCAACCCTGCCACAGACACACAGACCTGGAACCAATCTGAAATCAACCCGGCCACAGACACACAGACCTGGAACCAATCTGAAATCAACCCGTCCACAGACACACAGACCTGGAACCAATCTGAAATCAACCCGTCCACAGACACACAGACCTGGAACCAATCTGAAATCAACCCTGCCACAGACACACAGACCTGGAACCAATCTGAAATCAACCCTGCCACAGACACACAGACCTGGAACCAATCTGAAATCAACCCTGCCACAGACACACAGACCTGGAACCAATCTGAAATCAACCCTGCCACAGACACACAGACCTGTAACCAATCTGAAATCAACCCTGCCACAGACACACAGACCTGGAACTAATCTGTAATCAACCCTGCCACAGACACACAGACCTGGAACCAATCTGAAATCAACCCTGCCACAGACACACAGACCTGGAACTAATCTGTAATCAACCCTGCCACAGACACACAGACCTGGAAACAATCTGAAATCAACCCTGCCACAGACACACAGACCTGGAAACAATCTGAAATCAACCCTGTCACAGACACACAGACCTGGAACCAATCTGAAATCAACCCGTCCACAGACACACAGACCTGGAACCAATCTGAAATCAACCCGTCCACAGACACACAGACCTGGAACCAATCTGAAATCAACCCGTCCACAGACACACAGACCTGGAACCAATCTGAAATCAACCCGTCCACAGACACACAGACCTGGAACCAATCTGAAATCAACCCTGCCACAGACACACAGACCTGGAACCAATCTGAAATCAACCCTGCCACAGACACACAGACCTGGAACCAATCTGAAATCAACCCTGCCACAGACACACAGACCTGGAACCAATCTGAAATCAACCCT
Organism: Salvelinus fontinalis; assembly: GCF_029448725.1. NCBI lineage: Eukaryota > Metazoa > Chordata > Actinopteri > Salmoniformes > Salmonidae > Salvelinus > Salvelinus fontinalis. The sequence continues at coordinate 1,321,191 of NC_074699.1, forward strand.
GCCACAGACACACAGACCTGGAACCAATCTGAAATCAACCCTGCCACAGACACACAGACCTGGAACCAATCTGAAATCAACCCGGCCACAGACACACAGACCTGGAACCAATCTGAAATCAACCCTGCCACAGACACACAGACCTGGAACCAATCTGAAATCAACCCTGCCACAGACACACAGACCTGGAAACAATCTGAAATCAACCCTTTCACAGACACACAGACCTGGAACCAATCTGAAATCAACCCGTCCACAGACACACAGACCTGGAACCAATCTGAAATCAACCCGTCCACAGACACACAGACCTGGAACCAGTCTGAAATCAACCCGTCCACAGACACACAGACCTGGAACCAATCTGAAATCAACCCGTCCACAGACACACAGACCTGGAACCAATCTGAAATCAACCCTGCCACAGACACACAGACCTGGAACCAATCTGAAATCAACCCTGCCACAGACACACAGACCTGGAACCAATCTGAAATCAACCCTGCCACAGACACACAGACCTGGAACCAATCTGAAATCAACCCTGCCACAGACACACAGACCTGGAACCAATCTGAAATCAACCCTGCCACAGACACACAGACCTGGAACCAATCTGAAATCAACCCGGCCACAGACACACAGACCTGGAACCAATCTGAAATCCACCCTGCCACAGACACACAGACCTGGAACCAATCTGAAATCAACCCGTCCACAGACACACAGACCTGGAACTAATCTGAAATCAACCCTGCCACAGACACACAGACCTGGAACCAATCTGAAATCAACCCTGCCACAGACACACAGACCTGGAACCAATCTGAAATCAACCCTGCCACAGACACACAGACCTGGAACCAATCTGAAATCAACCCTGCCACAGACACACAGACCTGGAACCAATCTGAAATCAACCCTGCCACAGACACACAGACCTGTAACCAATCTGAAATCAACCCTGCCACAGACACACAGACCTGTAACCAATCTGAAATCAACCCGTCCACAGACACACAGACCTGGAACCAATCTGAAATCAACCCTGCCACAGACACACAGACCTGGAACCTATCTGAAATCAACCCTGCCCCAGACACACAGACCTGGAACCAATCTGAAATCAACCCGTCCATAGACACACAGACCTGGAACCAATCTGAAATCAACCCTGCCACAGACACACAGACCTGGAACCAATCTGAAATCAACCCTGCCACAGACACACAGACCTGGAACCAATCTGAAATCAACCCTGCCACAGACAAACAGACCTGGAACCAATCTGAAATCAACCCTGCCACAGACACACAGACCTGGAACTAATCTGTAATCAACCCTGCCACAGACACACAGACCTGGAACCAATCTGAAATCAACCCTGCCACAGACACACAGACCTGGAACCAATCTGAAATCAACCCTGCCACAGACACACAGACCTGGAACCAATCTGAAATCAACCCTGCCACAGACACACAGACCTGGAACCAATCTGAAATCAACCCGGCCACAGACACACAGACCTGGAACCAATCTGAAATCAACCCTGCCACAGACACACAGACCTGGAACCAATCTGAAATCAACCCTGCCACAGACACACAGACCTGGAACCAATCTGAAATCAACCCTGCCACAGACACACAGACCTGGAACCAATCTGAAATCAACCCTGCCACAGACACACAGACCTGTAACCAATCTGAAATCAACCCGTCCACAGACACACAGACCTGGAACCAATCTGAAATCAACCCTGCCACAGACACACAGACCTGGAACCAATCTGAAATCAACCCTGCCCCAGACACACAGACCTGGAACCAATCTGAAATCAACCCGTCCACAGACACACAGACCTGGAACCAATCTGAAATCAACCCTGCCACAGACACACAGCCCTGCAACCAATCTGAAATCAACCCTGCCACAGACACACAGACCTGGAACCAATCTGAAATCAACCCTGCCCCAGACACACAGACCTGGAACCAATCTGAAATCAACCCGTCCACAGACACACAGACCTGGAACCAATCTGAAATCAACCCTGCCACAGACACACAGCCCTGCAACCAATCTGAAATCAACCCTGCCACAGACACACAGACCTGGAACCAATCTGAAATCAACCCTGCCACAGACAAACAGACCTGGAACCAATCTGAAATCAACCCTGCCACAGACACACAGACCTGGAACCAATCTGAAATCAACCCTGCCACAGACACACCGACCTGGAACCAATCTGAAATCAACCCGGCCACAGACACACAGACCTGGAACCAATCTGAAATCAACCCTGCCACAGACACACAGACCTGGAACCAATCTGAAATCAACCCGGCCACAGACACACAGACCTGGAACCAATCTGAAATCAACCCTGCCACAGACACACAGACCTGGAACCAATCTGAAATCAACCCGTCCACAGACACACAGACCTGGAACTAATCTGAAATCAACCCTGCCACAGACACACAGACCTGGAACCAATCTGAAATCAACCCTGCCACAGACACACAGACCTGGAACCAATCTGAAATCAACCCTGCCACAGACACACAGACCTGGAACCAATCTGAAATCAACCCTGCCACAGACACACAGACCTGGAACTAATCTGAAATCAACCCTGCCACAGACACACAGACCTGGAACCAATCTGAAATCAACCCTGCCACAGACACACAGACCTGTAACCAATCTGAAATCAACCCGTCCACAGACACACAGACCTGGAACCAATCTGAAATCAACCCTGCCACAGACACACAGACCTGGAACCAATCTGAAATCAACCCTGCCCCAGACACACAGACCTGGAACCAATCTGAAATCAACCCGTCCACAGACACACAGACCTGGAACCAATCTGAAATCAACCCTGCCACAGACACACAGCCCTGCAACCAATCTGAAATCAACCCTGCCACAGACACACAGACCTGGAACCAATCTGAAATCAACCCTGCCACAGACAAACAGACCTGGAACCAATCTGAAATCAACCCTGCCACAGACACACAGACCTGGAACCAATCTGAAATCAACCCTGCCACAGACACACCGACCTGGAACCAATCTGAAATCAACCCGGCCACAGACACACAGACCTGGAACCAATCTGAAATCAACCCTGCCACAGACACACAGACCTGGAACCAATCTGAAATCAACCCGGCCACAGACACACAGACCTGGAACTGATGCACTGAAAATCAATCAGTAAGGCTGTAAAAGGCCAGCATGGGTGAGCCAATATTGATTTTCTCTCCTTCCCTTCTCATTCTAGTGCTGTCCTGACAGGAGAGGTCTCTGATCGCCATGTGAAGAGACATGTCTGGGTTCTAAGTGAATCTTCCATCTGTCCCCCAGGCTGTCCTTCGTCCTTCTGCATGCATACACATACACACACACCCCTCCATCATGTGTCACCGGGGAGATGTCCATCGGACATCCATGTTTGCGGCCTCCGCTCATTTCTCATTATCCCCATGAGAGTTTGTTGTTCGCCTTCTAGTTGGAGCCCGTGCTGTCCCAGCTTTGTTAGAGCTGTCACAATAGTTTCCCACATCAGTGACGTGTGCCGGTGACAGTTCCCAGATGCAGGAGATTGGAGGTAAAGCAGTGTAAGGACAGCCTGTCAACCTGCTAGCTAGCATCTTGTCTTCTGTAGCGTTGGGGTTCAGCACACATGTTCCCTTATCAACAAACTATCTACCTCTACGGATCATTACTATTTTCATCAGACCATCTCTCTCAGAAAAACACTCCACGAGGTATGAACATTTCTGACTAGACCACTGTCAATCCATAAGACTACCAATTTCTTTGAATACAGAAACCACTTTGGCCCACTGTATTTGATCACTACATCAGAGAGCCTCTCAATATCAAAGGGACTGTCTGTGGCTCAGGCAATCATCATGCAAGACCTGTAATAAGATTTTCCTGCTATAGATCGACACAATTTATAGCTCCCAGCTCTTGGACATTTCAGACAGAGTACAGTTGACTCTTGATAAATGCAACGGCTTGGGACTGTTGTGTGACAGGAATGAGAGTTTGCACTCATCTGAAGTGCACTACTTATGAGTTCACTCTGTAGAATATAAGATTATGCAGTATGAAATTACATTGTGAGGTTATCTGTATCGACAGCAAATTGCCTAGTCATTCTCTCAAAATTCATTATTCATTTATTTCCCCACACACTTTGGTTTGATTAAATCCGCTGCTGCATGGAAAATGCAATCAATTCTGTCTGTGGACCTCAGTTTTCTGCAATTAGGACTCAGCCATTGATTTGAAGTTTCTTTTCAGCAGACTTTATTCATTAGCTCAGTCTATTACAGAGGTGCTGCTGTTCAATTGTTGACAACACGATGATACAATGAACCTCTTTTATGTACCATTTGATAGAATAAGGTGGAGTAGTCAGTAAAGATATCAGTGAGGAAGTGAGCCGTCCATATCAAGTAGAACTCTTCCCTCATAATTCTGTCTTTACAGCTATTTAAATGATTAAAGAATGCAGAATGTCACAAGCAGTCAGTAGTGTATGTCGTGACAACATTTGACAGAGTCATACATCTGAAATAAGACTAGTGTTGTGGGTCCCGAGTGGCGCCAGGCGGTCTAAGGCACTGCATCTCAGTGCTAGAGGTGTCACTACAGATCCTGGTTCAATTCCAGGATGTATCACAACCGGCCGTGATTGGGAGTCCCACACGACTTTTTAGCCATATAGTGGTGAATCTAACTACTGGAACTAAACACTACTTTTTAACCATATAGTGGTGAATCTAACTACTGGAACTACACACTACTTTTTAACCATATAGTGGTGAATCTAACTACTGGAACTAAACACTACTTTTTAGTCATGTAGTGGTGTAGCTAACTACTGGAACTACACACTACTCTTTAGTCATATAGTGGTGAATCTAACTACTGGAACTAAACACTACTTTTTAACCATATAGTGGTGTAGCTAACTACTGGAACTAAACACTACTTTTTAACCATATAGTGGTGTAGCTAACTACTGGAACTAAACACTACTTTTTAGCCATATAGTGGTGAATCTAACTACTGGAACTAAACACTACTTTTTAACCATATAGTGGTGAATCTAACTACTGGAACTAAACACTACTTTTTAACCATATAGTGGTGAATCTAACTACTGGAACTACACACTACTTTTTAGCCATATAGTGGTGAATCTAACTACTGGAACTAAACACTACTTTTTAACCATATAGTGGTGAATCTAACTACTGGAACTACACACTACTTTTTAACCATATAGTGGTGAATCTAACTACTGGAACTAAACACTACTTTTTAACCATATAGTGGTGAATCTAACTACTGGAACTACACACTACTTTTTAACCATATAGTGGTGAATCTAACTACTGGAACTACACACTACTTTTTAACCATATAGTGGTGAATCTAACTACTGGAACTACACACTACTTTTTAGCAAAAAGAAAAGCATGTGTGAAGTAGTCCTTTCTTTTTCAGCATCAGACCTGTCTAATTCATCAGACCTGTCTAATTCATCAGACCTGTCTAATTCCTCAGACCTGTCTAATTCATCAGGCCTGTCTAATTCATCAGACCTGTCTAATTCATCAGACCTGTCTAATTCATCAGACCTGTCTAATTCATCAGGCCTGTCTAATTCATCAGACCTGTCTAATTCATCAGACCTGTCTAATTAATCAGGCCTGTCTAATTCATCAGACCTGTCTAATTCATCAGACCTGTCTAATTCATCAGACCTGTCTAATTCATCAGGCCTGTCTAATTCATCAGACCTGTCTAATTCATCAGACCTGTCTAATTCATCAGGCCTGTCTAATTCATCAGACCTGTCTAATTCATCAGACCTGTCTAATTCATCAGACCTGTCTAATTCATCAGGCCTGTCTAATTCATCAGGCCTGTCTAATTCATCCGACCTGTCTAATTCATCAGACCTGTCTAATTCATCAGACCTGTCTAATTCATCAGACCTGTCTAATTCATCAGACCTGTCTAATTCATCAGGCCTGTCTAATTCATCAGGCCTGTCTAATTCATCAGACCTGTCTAATTCATCAGACCTGTCTAATTCATCAGACCTGTCTAATTCATCAGGCCTGTCTAATTCATCAGACCTGTCTAATTCATCAGACCTGTCTAATTCATCAGGCCTGTCTAATTCATCAGACCTGTCTAATTCATCAGACCTGTCTAATTCATCAGGCCTGTCTAATTCATCCGACCTGTCTAATTCATCAGACCTGTCTAATTCTCACAAGAAACGTACTTTGTATGTTTAATAGGCTAAATTACACATTCTGACTCCAGAAGGATATATTCCTGCAATTTGTATTTATCCCTAAGCAGTCTGGATGCAGTGAACTACTTTGCCAAAGTAGCTTTAGTTAACTATGTTTTTCTTAAGGTTAGTTTAAGTGTAGCTTTAACTTCTTCCAGTTTAACGGAATTGGTAGCTTGGTAAACTATATATTTCAGAGTAGCTTCCCCAAAACCGAAGAAGATGAATTGGTTAACTAACTAATGGTTATGATATAGCCATGGTTCGTTTGCATTGTGTTCCCTGCAACATAACTGTTGAAACACCCAAAATGACGTCACTGAGGATAACTGTTTAAAAACAGCTTCATGGCAAAGAGTTTCAATGAAGTGCTACCAAGTGTTTTCCAGTATGACCTTTAAGACATCAGCTCTGCATCATCAGCTCTACATCAGCTCTACATCAGCTCTACATCAGCTCTGCATCAGCTCTGCATCGGCTCTACATCAGCTCTACATCAGCTCTACATCAGCTCTGCATCAGCTCTACATCAGCTCTACATCAGCTCTGCATCAGCTCTACATCAGCTCTGCATCAGCTCTACATCAGCTCTACATCAGCTCTGCATCAGCTCTGCATCAGCTCTGCATCAGCTCTACATCAGCTCTGCATCAGCTCTACATCAGCTCTACATCAGCTCTACATCAGCTCTGCATCAGCTCTGCATCAGCTCTGCATCAGCTCTGCATCAGCTCTGCATCAGCTCTACATCAGCTCTGCATCAGCTCTACATCAGCTCTACATCAGCTCTACATCAGCTCTGCATCAGCTCTGCATCAGCTCTACATCAGCTCTGCATCAGCTCTGCATCAGCTCTACATCAGCTCTACATCAGCTCTACATCAGCTCTGCATCAGCTCTACATCAGCTCTGCTGAATCATGTGGAGTTTTATAGGATGCCATCCAGAACCTAAAGCACAGCCTTTGTCATAAATTATAACACATGCTTAATTTATCAGACATTGCAGTTAGAATTTTGAGGATTAATCTTGAAGAAACCATGAGAAAAACAGTGCACTGATAGTTGACAGTCATCTCCCCACCATAGAGAGAAAGAGACAGATGGGGAAGAGAGGGGGGGGGGGGGAGAGAGAGAGAGAGAGAGAGAGAGAGAGAGAGAGAGAGAGAGAGAGAGAGAGAGAGAGAGAGGGGGCCAGTTTATTCACCGGCCAGTTTATTAGGCACCATATGAGAATCATCTGCTAAACAACATAAACTCACAATTTTTCTGTTGAGTCTCATCATTATGTCTCTTCCCAGTGTGAAAAAGGACTGTTCAAAGAAACAAATGTATACTTCAGGGACAGATAAGAGAAAATGTCCTGTTTCAATGAAAAGATTGAGAGAAGAATTAAAATAGGTATAAATGAACAGTATTGAACAGAACTCACCTCTCCCACATTCAGGCTGGATTTGGCGCTCGTTTCTAAGAACTTGATGTCATAATCAATCGCCAACTGTGACAAATAAAACAGACAAATTATGAAAAAAAATGGATGTTAATAATTCATGTTACAGATGTACTTTTAATCAACAGCAGCCCATGCAACACATTCCAAGAGGCATAGCCAGAACGGTCTGTTACAACCTTCTGTTACAAAGGAATTGTACTACATCATGAAGGGAGAACTGGGCTGGCTATGACAGACATAGATCAAATCAAATGTATTTATATAGCCCTTCTTACATTAGCGGATATCTCAAAGTGAAAAAAAAAAAAAACAGCAAGCAATGCAGGTGTAGAAGCACGGTGGCTAGGAAAAACTCCCTAGAAAGGCCAAAAGCTAGGAAGAAACCTAGAGAGGAACCAGGCTATGAGGGGTATGTCAAACATACAATTGGGAGTACATTTACACAAAGATACTATGAAGAGCAGTGTGGGGGTTTCACCAAAGATACTACGAAGAGCAGTGTGGGGGTTTCACCAAAGATACTATGAAGAGCAGTGTGGGGGTTTCACCAAAGATACTATGAAGAGCAGTGTGGGGGTTTCACCAAAGATACTGTGAAGAGCAGTGTGGGGGTTTCACCAAAGATACTATGAGGAGCAGTGTGGGAGTTTCACCAAAGATACTACGAAGAGCAGTGTGGGGGTTTCACCAAAGATACTATGAAGAGCAGTGTGGGGTTTCACCAAAGATACTATGAAGAGCAGTGTGGGGGTTTCACCAAAGATACTATGAAGAGCAGTGTGGGAGTTTCACCAAAGATACTATGAAGAGCAGTGTGGGGGTTTCACCAAAGATACTATGAAGAGCAGTGTGGGGGTTTCACCAAAGATACTATGAAGAGCAGTGTGGGAGTTTCACCAAAGATATTATCAAGAGCAGTGTGGGGGTTTCACCAAAGATACTATGAAGAGCAGTGTGGGGGTTTCACCAAAGATACTATCAAGAGCAGTGTGGGGGTTTCACCAAAGATACTACAAAGAGCAGTGTGGGGGTTTCAGCAAAGATACAACAAAGAGCAGTGTGGGGGTTTCACCAAAGATACTATGAAGAGCAGTGTGGGGGTTTCACCAAAGATACTACGAAGAGCAGTGTGTGGGTTTCACCAAAGATACTATGAGGAGCAGTGTGGGGGTTTCACCAAAGATACTATGAAGAACAGTGTGGGGGTTTCACCAAAGATACTATGAGGAGCAGTGTGGGGGTTCCACCAAAGATACTATGAAGAGCAGTGTGGGGGTTTCACCAAAGATACTATGAAGAGCAGTGTGGGGGTTTCACCAAAGATACTATGAAGAGCAGTGTGCGGGTTTCACCAAAGATACTATGAAGAGCAGTGTGGGGGTTTCACCAAAGATACTATGAAGAGCAGTGTGCGGGTTTCACCAAAGATACTATGAGGAGCAGTGTGGGGGTTTCACCAAAGATACTATGAAGAGCAGTGTGGGGGTTTCACCAAAGATACTATGAAGAGCAGTGTGGGGGGTTTCACCAAAGATACTATGAAGAGCAGTGTGGGGGTTTCACCAAAGATACTATGAAGAGCAGTGTGCGGGTTTCACCAAAGATACTATGAGGAGCAGTGTGGGGGTTCCACCAAAGATACTATGAAGAGCAGTGTGGGGGGTTTCACCAAAGATACTATGAAGAGCAGTGTGGGGGTTTCACCAAAGATACTATGAAGAGCAGTGTGGGGGTTTCACCAAAGATACTACGAAGAGCAGTGTGCGGGCATCACCAAAGATACTATGAGGAGCAGTGTGGGGGTTTCGCCAAAGATACTATGAAGAGCAGTGTGGGGGTTTCACCAAAGATACTATGAGGAGCAGTGTGGGGGTTTCACCAAAGATACTACGAAGAGCAGTGTGGGGGTTTCACCAAAGATATTATCAAGAGCAGTGTGGGGGTTTCACCAAAGATACTATGAAGAACAGTGTGGGGGTTTCACCAAAGAAACTATGAAGAGCAGTGGGGGGGTTTCACCAAAGATACTATGAAGAGCAGTGTGGGCGTTTCACCAAAGATACTATGAAGAGCAGTGTGGGGGTTTCACCAAAGATACTATGAAGAGCAGTGTGGGGGTTTCACCAAAGATACTATGAAGAGCAGTGTGGGGGTTTCACCAAAGATACTACGAAGAGCAGTGTGCGGGTTTCACCAAAGATACTATGAGGAGCAGTGTGGGGGTTTCACCAAAGATACTATGGGGAGCAGTGTGGGGGTTTCACCAAAGATACTATGAAGAGCAGTGTGGGGGTTTCACCAAAGATACTATGAAGAGCAGTGTGGGGGTTTCACCAAAGATACTATGAAGAGCAGTGTGGGGGTTTCACCAAAGATACTATGAAGAGCAGTGTGGAGGTTTCACCAAAGATACTATGAAGAACAGTGTGGGGGTTTCACCAAAGATACTATGAAGAGCAGTGTGGGGGTTTCACCAAAGATACTATGAAGAGCAGTGTGGGGGGTTTCACCAAAGATACTATGAAGAGCAGTGTGTGGGTTTCACCAAAGATACTATGAGGAGCAGTGTGGGGGTTTCACCAAAGATACTATGAAGAGCAGTGTGGGGGTTTCACCAAAGATACTATGAAGAGCAGTGTGGGAGTTTCACCAAAGATACTATGAAGAGCAGTGTGGGGGTTTCACCAAAGATACTATGAAGAGCAGTGTGGGGGTTTCACCAAAGATACTATGAAGAGCAGTGTGGGGGTTTCACCAAAGATACTATGGGGAGCAGTGGGGGGGTTTCACCAAAGATACTATGAAGAGCAGTGGGGGGGTTTCACCAAAGATACTATGAAGAGCAGTGGGGGGGTTTCACCAAAGATACTATGGGGAGCAGTGTGAGGGTTTCACCAAAGATACTATGAAGAGCAGTGTGGGGGTTTCACCAAAGATACTATGAAGAACAGTGTGGGGGTTTCACCAAAGATACTATGAAGAGCAGTGTGGGGGTTTCACCAAAGATACTATGAAGAGCAGTTTGGGGGTTTCACCAAAGATACTATGGGGAGCAGTGTGGGGGTTTCACCAAAGATACTATGAAGAGCAGTGTGGGGGTTTCACCAAAGATACTATGAAGAGCAGTGGGGGGGTTTCACCAAAGATACTATGGGGAGCAGTGTGAGGGTTTCACCAAAGATACTATGAAGAGCAGTGTGGGGGTTTCACCAAAGATACTATGAAGAGCAGTGTGGGGGTTTCACCAAAGATACTATGAAGAGAAGTGTGGGGGTTTCACCAAAGATACTATGAAGAGCAGTGTGGGGGTTTCACCAAAGATACTATGAAGAGCAGTTTGGGGGTTTCACCAAAGACACTATGAAGAGCAGTGTGGGGGTTTCACCAAAGATACTATGAAGAGCAGTGTGGGGGTTTCACCAAAGATACTATGAAGAGCAGTGTGGGAGTTTCACCAAAGATACTATGAAGAGCAGTGTGGGGGTTTCACCAAAGATACTATGAAGAGCAGTGTGGGGGTTTCACCAAAGATACTATGAAGAGCAGTGTGGGGGTTTCACCAAAGATACTATGGGGAGCAGTGGGGGGGTTTCACCAAAGATACTATGAAGAGCAGTGGGGGGGGTTCACCAAAGATACTATGAAGAGCAGTGGGGGGGTTTCACCAAAGATACTATGGGGAGCAGTGTGAGGGTTTCACCAAAGATACTATGAAGAGCAGTGTGGGGGTTTCACCAAAGATACTATGAAGAACAGTGTGGGGGTTTCACCAAAGATACTATGAAGAGCAGTTTGGGGGTTTCACCAAAGACACTATGAAGAGCAGTGTGGGGGTTTCACCAAAGATACTATGAAGAGCAGTGTGGGGGTTTCACCAAAGATACTATGAAGAGCAGTGTGGGGGTTTTACCAAAGATACTATGAAGAGCAGTTTGGGGGTTTCACCAAATATACTATGAAGAGCAGTGTGGGGTTTCTCTTTTCTCTGACGTTATCACATTGTTTCCAACCTTCCTGCAACAAGACATCTTAGACGCGCCAGTGCTTATTTCAAACACACAGAGACCTTGAAACTCTGAGACCTCCATACCCTTTCTCCTCGTTCTTTTGACAGCTGTCTTTTGCTGTTCACGTCACACTTGTTTCCTAGGATCATCCTCTCCACGTCAGAGTAGGCATGCTACAGACAGAGAAGGAGGAGACTGATTAATACTACAGACAGACAGATTAGGAGACTGATTAATACTACAGAGAATGAGAAGAATGAGTATTGCTACAGACAGAATGATAGAATACTGAGTATTGCTACAGACAGAATGAGAAGAATGAGTATAGCCACAGACAGAATGAGAGAAGACTGAGTATTGCGACAGACAGAATGAGAAGACTGAGTATTGCGACAGACAGAATGAGAAGAATGAGTATAGCCACAGACAGAATGAGAGAAGACTGAGTATTGCTACAGACAGAATGAGAAGAATGAGTATAGCCACAGACAGAATGAGAGAAGACTGAGTATTGCGACAGACAGAATGAGAAGACTGAGTATTGCGACAGACAGAATGAGAAGACCTAGCATTGCTACAGACATGGAAATGGTTCCCACCTACAGACAGTGAGTCAAGTGGGCGTGGCTTGCTACATAGAGCAGGCAGACAGGCATCGAGCATTCGGTTACTGTTCGATTAAACGTTAGCAACGAGTGACCTAAGCGACTTTAAGCGCTGTATGATCGTCGGTGCCAGGCGTGCCGGTTCCACTATCTCAGAAACACCAGGCCTCCTGGGCTTTACACACATGTCTAGGGTTTACATGAATGTCTAAGGTTTACACGCATGTCCAGGGTTTACACGCATGTCTAGGGTTTACACGCATGTCTAGGGTTTACACGCATGTCCAGGGTTTACACGCATGTCTAGGCTTTACACGCATGTCCAGGGTTTACACGCATGTCTAGGGTTTACACGCATGTCCAGGGTTTACACGCATGTCTAGGGTTTACACGCATGTCTAGGGTTTACACGCATGTCTAGGGTTTACACGCATGTCCAGGGTTTACACGCATGTCTAGGGTTTACACGCATGTCCAGGGTTTACACGCATGTCCAGGGTTTACACGCATGTCTAGGGTTTACACGCATGTCCAGGGTTTACACGCATGTCTAGGGTTTACACGCATGTCCAGGGTTTACACGCATGTCTAGGGTTTACATGCATGTCTAGGGTTTACACGCATGTCTAGGGTTTACACGCATGTCTAGGGTTTACACGCATGTCTAGGGTTTACACGCATGTCTAGGGTTTACACGCATGTCTAGGCTTTACACGCATGTCTAGGCTTTACACGCATGTCTAGGCTTTACACGCATGTCTAGGCTTTACACGCATGTCTAGGCTTTACACGCATGTCTAGGGTTTACACGCATGTCTAGGGTTTACACGCATGTCTAGGGTTTACACGCATGTCTAGGGTTTACACGCATGTCTAGGGTTTACACGCATGTCTAGGCTTTACACGCATGTCTAGGGTTTACACGCATGTCTAGGCTTTACACGCATGTCTAGGGTTTACACGCATGTCTAGGGTTTACACGCATGTCTAGGGTTTACACGCATGTCTAGGGTTTACACGCATGTCTAGGCTTTACACGCATGTCTAGGGTTTACACGCATGTCTAGGCTTTACACGCATGTCTAGGGTTTACAGAGAATGATGCAACAACAAACATCCAGTCAGCAGCAGTCCTGTGGGTGGAAACAGCTCATTGATGAGAGAGGAGAATGACAAGAATGGTGCAAGCTAACAGGCGGGCCACAAACAGGCAAATAAAGGCGCAGTACAACAGTGGTGTGCAGAACGGCATCCCGGAATGCACAGTTCGCCAGTCCTTGTCACTGATGGGCTAATGCAGCAGACAACCACACACTGGGTTCCACTCCTGTCAACAAAAAACAAGAAGAAGATGGTGCAAGTGGTCACGTGATCTCCAACACTGGACCGTGTCCAGGTCAGACTCTAGATGGGTGTCCCTAATAAACAGGGTTTACACGCATGTCTAGGGTTTACACGCATGTCTAGGGTTTACACGCATGTCTAGGGTTTACACGCATGTCCAGGGTTTACACGCATGTCTAGGGTTTACACGCATGTCCAGGGTTTACACGCATGTCCAGGGTTTACACGCATGTCTAGGGTTTACACGCATGTCCAGGGTTTACACGCATGTCTAGGGTTTACACGCATGTCCAGGGTTTACACGCATGTCTAGGGTTTACATGCATGTCTAGGGTTTACACGCATGTCTAGGGTTTACACGCATGTCTAGGGTTTACACGCATGTCTAGGGTTTACACGCATGTCTAGGGTTTACACGCATGTCTAGGCTTTACACGCATGTCTAGGCTTTACACGCATGTCTAGGCTTTACACGCATGTCTAGGCTTTACACGCATGTCTAGGCTTTACACGCATGTCTAGGGTTTACACGCATGTCTAGGGTTTACACGCATGTCTAGGGTTTACACGCATGTCTAGGGTTTACACGCATGTCTAGGGTTTACACGCATGTCTAGGCTTTACACGCATGTCTAGGGTTTACACGCATGTCTAGGCTTTACACGCATGTCTAGGGTTTACACGCATGTCTAGGGTTTACACGCATGTCTAGGGTTTACACGCATGTCTAGGGTTTACACGCATGTCTAGGCTTTACACGCATGTCTAGGGTTTACACGCATGTCTAGGCTTTACACGCATGTCTAGGGTTTACAGAGAATGATGCAACAACAAACATCCAGTCAGCAGCAGTCCTGTGGGTGGAAACAGCTCATTGATGAGAGAGGAGAATGACAAGAATGGTGCAAGCTAACAGGCGGGCCACAAACAGGCAAATAAAGGCGCAGTACAACAGTGGTGTGCAGAACGGCATCCCGGAATGCACAGTTCGCCAGTCCTTGTCACTGATGGGCTAATGCAGCAGACAACCACACACTGGGTTCCACTCTTGTCAACAAAAAACAAGAAGAAGATGGTGCAAGTGGTCACGTGATCTCCAACACTGGACCGTGTCCAGGTCAGACTCTAGATGGGTGTCCCTAATAAACAGGCCACAGAGAGAGAGAGAGAGAGAGAGAGAGAGAGAGAGAGAGAGAGAGAGAGAGAGAGAGAGAGAGAGAGAGAGAGAGAGCGAGGTAGGTAGAGATAGGGAGAGAGAGAGAGCGAGCGAGAGAGAGAGCGAGAGAGAGAGAGAGCGAGAGAGAGAGAGAGACAGCGAGAGAGAGAGAGAGAGGTAGGTAGAGGGAGAGAGAGATAGCGAGAAAGAGAGAGAAGGGAGGGGAGACAGGGACATTATTTATATGAGAGAGAGAGATGTTAAAATTGACGTTTGGGCATAGAAGAACATATAACGTAAGAAGTAATGTCATGAGATGCAGTATATGTGTTTAATATACATCACATGTGGTCTATTCTGTGTTATGGAATGTGAGTTATCATATGTCATGCTGTCCAACAGTTTGAGAGGACCAACAATGAAAGCTGGCAAGATGGTTAGGTTATGGGACTGTGAGTCTAGTTTGGGATATCAAATATTTATTGGCATATTCATAATTAACTCATCAACGATAAATGTTTAGATTTATTGTCTGACTTCTTCATATTCACTTGAAAAACAAGTCTCGTCATCAAGCTTTTCATTTGACTCCCAAGTACACTGCTAGCATGCTGTACACTCACGAGGGAAATTCTAGATCAGTAAAGAGATGTAAAGACATGTAAAGAGATAGAAGCCAGTCAGACAGTTGTCTCCAGACATTACTCACCAGTCAGACCAAAATCTATCTGTCAGAGGTGAGCCTCAGGGAGCCACACTCACTGTCTGAGCTCTGTGCCAGAGTCAATACGCTTGACGACACATTATTACTGCTTTACATATTCATTCATTTTGGTTTTGTTGGTAGCCTCTGAAAAGTTGAGTCAGTCAGGGCCACCACACAGAGATGTCTTAGCGGCAGAAGTCAACATGGCGTCATGTCCCACAGAATCTCACACGGTCCCCACAAGGAGATGTCTTAGCGGCAGAAGTCAACATGGCGTCATGTCCCACAGAATCTCACTCGGTCCCCACAAGGAGATGTCTTAGCGGCAGAAGTCAACATGGCGTCATGTCCCACAGAATCTCACACGGTCCCCACAAGGAGATGTCTTAGCGGCAGAAGTCAACATGGCGTCATGTCCCACAGAATCTCACACGGTCCCCACAAGGAGATGTCTTAAGGCCAGAAGTCAACATGGCGTCATGTCCCACAGAATCTCACACGGTCCCCACAAGGAGATGTCTTAAGGCCAAAAGTCAACAAGGCGTCATGTCCCACAGAATCTCACACGGTCCCCACAAGGAGATGTCTTAGCGGCAGAAGTCAACATGGCGTTATGTCCCACAGAATCTCACACGGTCCCCACAAGGAGATGTCTTAGCGGCAGAAGTCAACATGGCGTCATGTCCCACAGAATCTCACACGGTCCCCACACAGAGATGTCTTAAGGCCAGAAGTCAACATGGCGTCATGTCCCACAGAATCTCACACGGTCCCCACAAGGAGATGTCTTAGGGCCAGAAGTCAACATGGCGTTATGTCCCACAGAATCTCACACGGTCCCCACAAGGAGATGTCTTAAGGCCAGAAGTCAACATGGCGTCATGTCCCACAGAATCTCACACGGTCCCCACAAGGAGATGTCTTAGGCCTAGAAGTCAACATGGCGTCATGTCCCACAGAATCTCACACGGTCCCCACAAGGAGATGTCTTAGGGCCAGAAGTCAACATGGCGTCATGTCCCACAGAATCTCACACGGTCCCCACAAGGAGATGTCTTAGGCCCAGAAGTCAACATGGTGTCATGTCCCACAGAATCTCACACGGTCCCCACAAGGAGATGTCTTAGGGCCAGAAGTCAACATGGCGTCATGTCCCACAGAATCTCACACGGTCCCCACACAGAGATGTCTTAGCGGCAGAAGTCAACATGGCGTCATGTCCCACAGAATCTCACACGGTCCCCACAAGGAGATGTCTTAGGGCCAGAAGTCAACATGGCGTCATGTCCCACAGAATCTCACACGGTCCCCACAGGGAGCTGTAGCTCTAACAACTGTATTAGGAAGGTTGTTTTGAATGATATTGAAATGCACATAAAAGTGTTATGACTGGTTTCGTAATGGTGTTATGACTGGTTTCATAAAGGTGTTTCATAAAGGTGTTATGACTGGTTTCATAAAAGTGTTTCATAAAGGTGTTATGACTGGTGTCATAAAGGTGTTATGACTGGTTTCATAAAGGTGTTATGACTGGTTTCATAAAGGTGTTATGACTGGTTTCGTAATGGTGTTATGACTGGTTTCATAAAGGTGTTATGACTAGTTTCATAAAGGTGTTATGACTGGTTTCATAAAGGTGTTATGACTGGTGTCATAAAGGTGTTATGACTGGTTTCATAAAGGTGTTATGACTGGTTTCATAAAGGTGTTATGACTGGTTTCATAAAGGTGTTATGACTGGTTTCGTAATGGTGTTATGACTGGTTTCATAAAGGTGTTATGACTAGTTTCATAAAGGTGTTATGACTGGTTTCATAAAGGTGTTATGACTGGTTTCATAAAGGTGTTATGACTGGTTTCATGAAGGTGCTATGACTGATTTCGTAATGGTGTTATGGCTGGTTTCATAAAGGTGCTATGACTGGTTTCGTAAAGGTGCTATGACTGGTTTCATAAAGGGGTTATGACTGATTTCATAAAGGTGTTATAACTGGTTACATAAAGGTGCTATGACTGGATTCATCAAGGTGTTATGAATGCTTATCTATACTCCCTTTAAGTAAAATGTTAAAGATAGGATGTAGCTGCTCCTAATTCAACACCCCCCCCCCCCATAACCCCAATCTAGCACCACTGGCACCTCTGAGATTGGACGCATCCAGTTGAGGGCGGAACTACTTCCTGTGTTTCTATCCAATCACATGAAGGTTACTTAGAGGTGAAATAAATCAGCCGGGAGGAAAACGTTGTCCTAAATTCTTCCATCTCATTTAGAGTGAGAGGGACCTGGCGATTAGGAGAGTTCAAATGACGCCCCCAGGCAATAGGGACTGTTTCCTGTGTGGTTGCTCTGGGTACTGTAATAGATCCCAATAGGTCCTCATTTGGGATATTTCACCTAATGGCTTTCAAATATGTCTCTTAGAACTGCTCCGAAAAACACACCATTAAGCCCTTCTCACGTACAGTACCATTCACAGCATCCTACATCACATTGTTAATGTACACTACCATTCACAGCATCCTACATCACATTGTTAATGTACAGTACCATTCACAGCATTCTACATCACATTGTTAATGTACACTACCATTCACAGCATCCTACATCACATTGTTAATGTACAGTTCCATTCACAGCATCCTACATCACATTGTTAATGTACAGTACCATTCACAGCATCCTACATCACATTGTTAATGTACACTACCATTCACAGCATCCTACATCACATTGTTAATGTACACTACCATTCACAGCATCCTACATCACATTGTTAATGTACAGTACCATTCACAGCATCCTACATCACATTGTTAATGTACACTACCATTCACAGCATCCTACATCACATTGTTAATGTACAGTTCCATTCACAGCATCCTACATCACATTGTTAATGTACACTACCATTCACAGCATCCTACATCACATTGTTAATGTACACTACCATTCACAGCATCCTACATCACATTGTTAATGTACACTACCATTCACAGCATCCTACATCACATTGTTAATGTACACTACCATTCACAGCATCCTACATCACATTGTTAATGTACACTACCATTCACAGCATCCTACATCACATTGTTAATGTACACTACCATTCACAGCATCCTACATCACATTGTTAATGTACACTACCATTCACATCATCCTACATCACATTGTTAATGTACACTACCATTCACAGCATCCTACATCACATTGTTAATGTAACTACCATTCACATCATCCTACATCACATTGTTAATGTACACTACCATTCACAGCATCCTACATCACATTGTTAATGTAACTACCATTCACAGCATCCTACATCACATTGTTAATGTACAGTACCATTCACAGCATCCTACATCACATTGTTAATGTACAGTACCATTCACAGCATCCTACATCACATTGTTAATGTACAGTACCATTCACAGCATCCTACATCACATTGTTAATGTACAGTACCATTCACAGCCTCCTACATCACATTGTGAATGTACAGTACCATTCACAGCATCCTACATCACATTGTTAATGTACACTACCATTCACAGCATTCTACATCGCATTGTTAATGTACATTACCATTCACAGCATCCTATATCACATTGTTCATGTACATTACCATTCACAGCATCCTACATCACATTGTTAATGTACACTACCATTCACAGCATACCATTCACAGCATTCTACATCACATTGTTAATGTACACTACCATTCACAGCATCCTACATCACATTGTTAATGTACATTACCATTCACAGCATCCTACATCACATTGTTAATGTACACTACCATTCACAGAATCCTACATCACATTGTTAATGTACACTACCATTCACAGCATTCTACATCACATTGTTCATGTACACTACCATTCACAGCATCCCATTCACAGAATCCTACATCACATTGTTCACAGCATCCTACATCACATTGTTAATGTACACTACCATTCACAGCATCCTACATCACATTGTTAATGTACACTACCATTCACAGCATCCTACATCACATTGTTAATGTACACTACCATTCACAGCATCCTACATCACATTGTTAATGTACACTACCATTCACAGCATCCTACATCACATTGTTAATATACACTACCATTCACAGCATTCTACATCACATTGTTAATGTACACTACCATTCACAGCATCCTACATCACATTGTTAATGTACACTACCATTCACAGCATCCTACATCACATTGTTAATATACACTACCATTCACAGCATTCTACATCACATTGTTAATGTACAGTACCATTCACAGCATCCCATTCACAGCATCCTACATCACATTGTTAATGTACAGTACCATTCACAGCATTCTACATCACATTGTTAATGTACATTACCATTCACAGCCTCCTACATCACATTGTTAATGTACACTACCATTCACAGCATCCTACATCACATTGCTAATGTACAGTACCATTCACAGCATTCTACATCTCATTGTTAATGTACAGTACCATTCACAGCATACCATTCACAGCATCCCACATCACATTGTTTATGTACACTACCATTCACAGCATCCCATTCACAGAATCCTCCATCACATTGTTAATGTACAGTACAGTTTTGTTTATCAATTACCAAGTGTTCCAATCCATAACTACTGTTGGCAATATTAAGGTTGGCAATATGTTAATTTTCATTTTTTTCTTAGTTTACTTCCTTTGCCAACAGGTAATAAAATAAGCCCCTGCACCCCCATGTTCTATTCTTTGCCAACAGGTAATAAAATAAGCCCCTGCATCCCCATGTTCTATTCTTTGCCAACAGGTAATAAAATAAGCCCCTGCATCCCCATGTTCTATTCTTTGCCAACAGGTAATAAAATAAGCCCCTGCATCCCCATGTTCTATTCTTTGCCAACAGGTAATATAATAAGCCCCTGCATCCCCATGTTCTATTCTTTGCCAACAGGTAATAAAATAAGCCCCTGCATCCCCATGTTCTATTCTTTGCCAACAGGTAATAAAATAAGCCCCTGCATCCCCATGTTCTATTCTTTGCCAACAGGTAATAAAATAAGCCCCTGCATCCCCATGTTCTATTCTTTGCCAACAGGTAATAAAATAAGCCCCTGCATCCCCATGTTCTATTCTTTGCCAACAGGTAATATAATAAGCCCCTGCATCCCCATGTTCTATTCTTTGCCAACAGGTAATAAAATAAGCCCCTGCATCCTCATGTTCTATTCTTTGCCAACAGGTAATAAAATAAGCCCCTGCATCCCCATGTTCTATTCTTTGCCAACAGGTAATAAAATAAGCCACTGCATCCCCATGTTCTATTCTTTGCCAACAGGTAATAAAATAAGCCCCTGCATCCCCATGTTCTATTCTTTGCCAACAGGTAATAAAATAAGCCCCTGCATCCCCATGTTCTATTCTTTGCCAACAGGTAATAAAATAAGCCCCTGCATCCCCATGTTCTATTCTTTGCCAACAGGTAATAAAATAAGCCCCTGCATCCCCATGTTCTATTCTTTGCCAACAGGTAATAAAATAAGCCCCTGCATCCCCATGTTCTACGAGCCACCGGTTGCTGAATGTCTTGATTTCATGGGTTTCAGGTAAAAAAGATTGGTTCTTGGCTGTGTAGAGCAGCGCCTCCTGAAAATAGAATTCAAATTTCAAGCCACATTAAGCTATTGCCATGGCTGTGAGGCTGGGGAAATGTCTTTGGTTAGTCCCGCGCCGACAGTCTCCACGCCGACTGTCTCCACGCCGACTGTCTCCACTCCTCAACTCCCTAAGCCTATATCATTTCATGGCCGTCTAAAAGGTGCATCTCAGAAGAACAAGAGGCCGATCCCCTGGGTGTGTGGCCCATCTCCTGGCTGTGCACCACGGTGAAGTGACAATGTCACATCAGCTTTAGCGGTGGATTACTATCCTGCTGCTGACACAACTCAGACTCGTGTCTCTGCCGTGCATAAAGAAGCCCTCTGCTGGGTTTGTGAGTCAACTTTTAGAGTCAGAGAGGTGAGATGCAGAGTTATTTTCTCTGCTGGGTTTGTGAGTCATCTTTTAGAGTCAGAGAGATGAGATGCAGAGTTATTTTCTCTGCTGGGTTTGTGAGTCATCTTTTAGAGTCAGAGAGGTGAGAAGCAGAGTTATTTTCTCTGCTGGGTTTGTAAGACAGCTTTTAGAGTCAGAGAGATGAGAAGCAGAGTTATTTTCTCTGCTGGGTTTGTAAGACAGCTTTTAGAGTCAGAGAGATGAGATGCAGAGTTATTTTCTCTGCTGGGTTTGTGAGTCATCTTTTAGAGTCAGAGAGATGAGAAGCAGAGTTATTTTCTCTGCTGGGTTTGTGAGTCAGCTTTTAGAGTCAGAGAGATGAGAAGCAGAGTTATTTTCTCTGCTGGATTTGTGAGTCAGCTTTTAGAGTCAGAGAGATGAGAAGCAGAGTTATTTTCTCTGCTGGATTTGTGAGTCAGCTTTTAGTCAGAGAGATGAGAAGCAGAGTTATTTTCTCTGCTGGGTTTGCGAGTCAGCTTTTAGAGTCAGAAAGATGAGAAGCAGAGTTATTTTCTCTGCTGGATTTGTGAGTCAGCTTTTAGAGTCAGAGAGATGAGAAGCAGTTATTTTCTCTGCCTGATTTGTGAGTCAGCTTTTAGAGTCAGAGAGATGAGAAGCAGAGTTATTTTCTCTGCTGGATTTGTGAGTCAGCTTTTAGAGTCAGAGAGATGAGATGCAGAGTTATTTTCTCTGCTGGGTTTGTGAGTCAGCTTTTAGAGTCAGAGAGATGAGAAGCAGTTATTTTCTCTGCCTGATTTGTGAGTCAGCTTTTAGAGTCAGAGAGATGAGAAGCAGAGTTATTTTCTCTGCTGGGTTTGTGAGTCAGCTTTTAGAGTCAGAGAGATGAGATGCAGAGTTATTTTCTTTTTTATTCATTACCGAAAAAAAGACTTGAAACCTTTATTACGTACAACTCTTCCCTCGGCTGCCAGAAACAGGAACCATGAACAGTCACATCATGAGAAAACACTTCACAACCCCTTGCAGCAGCAGCAAATGTTTGAGCCAACAACCTAAAATGCATTTACATATTGAGGCCAGAATTCATTCACTGGGTACAGGCCTATACTTTAGGATGAACCATTCAACTACAGTCTTATCGAGATGCTTTATATTCAAGGCTTCACTTGTTTACATGTTGAAAGGTGTCAGCCAAAGCTAATTGTGCATTCATGTGGAATAACATGAGATGACCCATGGTAGCAGGGCTGAAACAATGATGTTACTTCACCCTCATAATAAATAGAGGATTGTTGTGCATTTCCTCATAATCTGGAGAAGAGATAGAGCCTCAGAGGAGACATTAATAGGTTAGCAGAACCTCTTGACGGGTGAAGCCTATGAGTCTTCTGACTATACTGAGTGAAGGCTGAAGCCTATGAGTCTTCTGACTACACTGAGTGACCGGTGAAGTCTATGAGTCATCTGACTATACTGAGTGACGGCTGAAGCCTATGAGTCTTCTGACTATACTGAGTGACGGGTGAAGCCTATGAGTCATCTGACTATACTGAGTGACGGGTGAAGCCTATGAGTCTTCTGACTATACTGAGTGACGGGTGAAGCCTATGAGTCATCTGACTATACTGAGTGACGGGTGAAGTCTATGAGTCTTCTGACTATACTGAGTGAAGGCGGCAAAAGTTTGTCAAGCAGATAAACATCAAACAGATTTGACAAGAGACACAGTGTTTTTATGAAGTCCCTGGTTAGACATAGATAATCAACCTTCCATAATCCACACAGTAGTGGACTATAATCAAAGCCCAGGTTACTGCCTTCAGTCCACATGTTTCTGCAACAACAACAAGTCCTTTTCAGAGGGGTTAAATGGAACCTTCAGGGGATGTCTCACTGAGCAGGAGGTAGATGTTTTATTAAGTCAATGACATGAGGTGCATCACCAGCACAAAAGAGAACAGAAATTGTTTGAATTCATATGAGCTTTAAAAGCTTTATGTCTGTGGGTAGAATGAGCAGTGCCAATCTAATCGTGTGTTGTCTGTGAGTAGAATGAGCAGTGCCAATCTAAAAGCTAATTCTCATCTATGGCTGGTGACCTTTGGGAACCCTTCATTCCGAAGCTGGCTGGTGTGTAGGCTACATTGAATAGATGAATCTCCCCATTCATATTCGTTGACTCTGAAGAGAACCCGGCCTGCCTATTATCATCACAATGTCCTGCTCTGCACAGCCTTATGGAAATGCTCACTCACAATGGCTCCTCATTACTTGTGGACATGCTTTTTAATACAACTGTGAGTGTAAAAATGACAGCCATTTTATTAAGTGACTGTTACGTGTCAAGCCCCTAGGATCTTCTAAAGAGTTGTTTAACGGTGAATGTGGAATATTACCATCTCCATCTTTTCTTCAGTATGACGTTCATATTGTCATCTGCAACGATTTAAATATATATATATACAGTACCAGTCAAAAGTTTATACACACCTTCTCACTCTCTGTTGGGTTTGTGAGTCAGCCAAGAGTGTGCAAAGCTGTCATCAAGGCAAAGGGTGGCTACTTTGAAGAATCTAAAATATAACATGTATTTTGATTTGTTTAACACTTTTTTTGGTTACTACATGATTCCATATGTGTTATTTTATAGTTTTGATGTCTTCACTATATTTCTACAAATGAAGAAAATAGTAAAAATAAAGAAAAACCCTTGAATGAGTAGGTGTGTCCAAACTTTTGACTGGTACTGTATATTTGATATAATCAGGATGATGACCGTGATTTCAGTAAATTAGAATAAGATGACGGTATAGTAACCATGGCCCCCGGCCTCTATAAACCATGTAGCGGGAGAGTGCCCCCGGCCTCTATAAACCATGTAGCGGGAGAGTGCCCCCGGCCTCTATAAACCATGTAGCGGGAGAGTGCCCCAGGCCTCTATGAACCATGTAGCGGGAGAGTGCCCCAGGCCTCTATGAACCATGTAGCGGGAGAGTGCCCCCGGCCTCTATAAACCATGTAGCGGGAGAGTGCCCCAGGCCTCTATGAACCATGTAGCGGGAGAGTGCCCCCGGCCTCTATAAACCATGTAGCGGGAGAGTGCCCCCGGCCTCTATAAACCATGTAGCGGGAGAGTGCCCCAGGCCTCTATGAACCATGTAGCGGGAGACTGCCCCAGGCCTCTATAAACCATGTAGCGGGAGAGTGCCCCCGGCCTCTATAAACCATGTAGCGGGAGAGTGCCCCAGGCCTCTATAAACCATGTAGCGGGAGAGTGCCCCCGGCCTCTATAAACCATGTAGCGGGAGAGTGCCCTAGGCCTCTATAAACCATGTAGCGGGAGACTGCCCCAGGCCTCTATAAACCATGTAGCGGGAGACTGCCCCAGGCCTCTATAAACCATG
This sequence comes from Salvelinus fontinalis, assembly GCF_029448725.1. Lineage (NCBI taxonomy): Eukaryota > Metazoa > Chordata > Actinopteri > Salmoniformes > Salmonidae > Salvelinus > Salvelinus fontinalis. The sequence continues at coordinate 1,346,230 of NC_074699.1, forward strand.
TAGCGGGAGACTGCCCCAGGCCTCTATAAACCATGTAGCGGGAGAGTGCCCCCGGCCTCTATAAACCATGTAGCGGGAGAGTGCCCCAGGCCTCTATAAACCATGTAGCGGGAGACTGCCCCAGGCCTCTATAAACCATGTACCGGGAGAGTGCCCCCGGCCTCTATAAACCATGTAGCGGGAGAGTGCCCCAGGCCTCTATAAACCATGTAGTGGGAGAGTGCCCCCGGCCTCTATAAACCATGTAGCGGGAGAGTGCCCCAGGCCTCTATAAACCACGTACCGGGAGAGTGCCCCCGGCCTCTATAAACCATGTAGCGGGAGAGTGCCCCAGGCCTCTATAAACCACGTACCGGGAGAGTGCCCCCAGAACCTATAAACCATGTACCAGGAGAGTGCCTCCGGCCTCTATAAACCATTTACTGGGAGAGTGTCACAGGCCTCTATAAACCACGTACCGGGAGAGTGCCCCAGGCCTCTATATACCATGTAGCAGGAGAGTGTCCCAGGCCTCTATAAACCATGTACCGGGAGAGTGCCTCCGGCCTCTATAAACCATTTACTGGGAGAGTGTCACAGGCCTTTATAAACCATGTACCGGGAGAGTTCCCCAGGCCTCTATAAACCACGTACCGGCAGAGTGCCTGGGAGTAGTTGGGAGTGGGAGTTGCCACATCTGTCTGAGATGGACTAAACTGCCAAGTTACTGGAGTTGATGGGCTGAAGCCATCAGTGTAGCAGTGTGGAATAAAAGCATCTCAGAGGGAAAACAGGTGCCTAACTCTCTCTCTCATTCTCACACTTCTTTCTCTGTCTCGTTCTCAACCCCGCCCCCCATATCCTCTCTCTCTTCTACTCCCTCGCTCTCTCATCTCTCACCACAGACAGGACAGGGCTGATTCCACGCCAGAGAGGGAGGACCACTTCTACTCCACAGCACAAGACAGACACAAACGTGCATATCTCTCCATGCACAGCATGTCTCGTATGGAACCACATTAGATCCGGCCCAGTGCTAAAACACGTTTCTACGGCAACAGCGTCAAGCCGAGCACCGATACTTTAGAGCTGCATGTTGTTGTCTACAGCGATAGTGGATTTCACAGAGCCTTTAATTCTGCATGTTGTTGTCTACAGCGATAGTGGATTACACCGAGCCTGTAATTCTGCATGTTGTATCTACAGCGATAGTGGATTTCACAGAGCCTTTAATTCTGCATGTTGTTGTCTACAGCGATAGTGGATTTCACCGAGCCTTTAATTCTGCATGTTGTTGTCTACAGCGATAGTAGATTACACCGAGCTTTTAATTCTGCATGTTGTTGTCTACAGCGATAGTGGATTACACCGAGCCTTTAATTCTGCATGTTGTTGTCTACAGAGATAGTGGATTACACCGAGCCTTTAATTCTGCATGTTGTTGTCTACAGAGATAGTGGATTACACCGAGCCTTTAATTCTGCATGTTGTTGTCTACAGCGATAGTGGATTTCACCGTGCCTTTAATTCTGCATGTTGTTGTCTACAGCGATAGTGGATTTCACCGAGCCTTTAATTCTGCATGTTGTCTACAGCGATAGTGGATTTCACCGTGCCTTTAATTCTGCATGTTGTTGTCTACAGCGATAGTGGATTTCACCGAGCCTTTAATTCTGCATGTTGTTGTCTACAGCGATAGTAGATTTCACCGAGCCTTTAATTCTGCATGTTGTTGTCTACAGCGATAGTGGATTTCACCGAGCCTTTAATTCTGCATGTTGTTGTCTACAGCGATAGTGGATTTCACCGAGCCATTAATTCTGCATGTTGTTGTCTACAGCGATAGTGGATTTCACCGAGCCTTTAATTCTGCATGTTGTTGTCTACAGCGATAGTGGATTCCTGTGGTGGACGATTTTGAGTTGGGTCAATGTTGAGATCAATGCATTGAAAAGTACAGCTAAAAGGGTTAAAGATACTGAATCTGCACTGTAAGCAAAGCAAAGGGTTAAAGATACTGAATCTGCACTGTAAGCAAAGCAAAGAGTTAAAGATACTGAATCTGCACTGTAAGCAAAGCAAAGAGTTAAAGATACTGAATCTGCACTGTAAGCAAAGCAAAGGGTTAAAGATACTGAATCTGCACTGTAAGCAAAGCAAAGAGTTAAAGATACTGAATCTGCACTGTAAGCAAAGCAAAGGGTTAAAGATACTGAATCTGCACTGTAAGCAAAGCAAAGGGTTAAAGATACTGAATCTGAACTGTAAGCAAAGCAAAGAGTTAAAGATACTGAATCTGCACTGTAAGCAAAGCAAAGAGTTAAAGATACTGAATCTGCACTGTAAGCAAAGCAAAGGGTTAAAGATACTGAATCTGCACTGTAAGCAAAGCAAAGGGTTAAAGATACTGAATCTGCACTGTAAGCAAAGCAAAGAGTTAAAGATACTGAATCTGCACTGTAAGCAAAGCAAAGGGTTAAAGATACTGAATCTGCACTATAAGCAAAGCAAAGGGTTAAAGATACTGAATCTGCACTGTAAGCAAAGCAAAGGGTTAAAGATACTGAATCTGCACTGTAAGCAAAGCAAAGGGTTAAAGATACTGAATATGAACTGTAAGCAAAGCAAAGGGTTAAAGATACTGAATCTGCACTGTAAGCAAAGCAAAGGGTTAAAGATACTGAATCTGCACTGTAAGCAAAGCAAAGGGTTAAAGATACTGAATCTGAACTGTAAGCAAAGCAAAGGGTTAAAGATACTGAATCTGCACTGTAAGCAAAGCAAAGGGTTAAAGATACTGAATCTGAACTGTAAGCAAAGCAAAGGGTTAAAGATACTGAATCTGAACTGTAAGCAAAGCAAAGGGTTAAAGATACTGAATCTGAACTGTAAGCAAAGCAAAGGGTTAAAGATACTGAATCTGCACTGTAAGCAAAGCAAAGGGTTAAAGATACTGAATCTGCACTGTAAGCAAAGCAAAGGGTTAAAGATACTGAATCTGCACTGTAAGCAAAGCAAAGGGTTAAAGATACTGAATCTGCACTGTAAGCAAAGCAAAGGGTTAAAGATACTGAATCTGCACTGTAAGCAAAGCAGAGAAGTTCACTTTTTGTTCTACATGATGTCTTCTGTGGGGTTAGCGACCTCATGTCACTGCTTGGGTACGGCAAAGCTAAATTCAGACACCAAATTCTATTACTATGAAAGTGCTGACATAGCAAATTGCCAGAACTTCAGAGGCAGTAAACTGGCATTGACACAGTTCTGTGTTGTTCGAAATGTTGTAGCAATCTGTTAGTGAGTCGTATTGTTAGTAGTGCCAACCCTAAACCACTTACTTGTGTTCAGTCAAGGTTTGGGGTCGACTCGATAGGATTGTTTCTTTCTTAAAGTCATACCCAAACAGTCTACTGTGTGTGTCTAATAAACCCAATCTTATTTCTGACTGAGCATAGTTCCTTGGGCAGAAGATAAATCAAAGCATGTGAGGCCCAAAATGCCAAACATACCATGCAGATGTTCTATACTGTACACATGATGAGAGTCCATGGTTCAGCATCACACTATCAGCTTCTCCAATGTGTACTATGACTAAATGACAAACCCTTTTACTACAGGAGTAAAATGAGATGTACGTCTTGACATCCACCTGTGCCCAATGTCAACAGAAGGTGAAATGGGTTGGTAAGAGAAAGGTATGAGGATATGATGTCTGAATGTGAATCCTTCCTGGAACGAACACCTCTCTCAGCAAAGTGCTTCTCTAATTGGTTGTCCACCTTGTGTACTGTAGTACTAGGAGTGTGTGTGTGTGTGTGTGTGTGTGTGTGTGTGTGTGTGTGTGTGTGTGTGTGTGTGTGTGTGTGTGTGTGTGTGTGTGTGTGTGTGTGTGTGTGTGTGTGTGTGTGTGTGTGTGTGTGTGTGTGTGTGTGTGTGTGTGTGTGTGTGTGTGTGTGTGTGTGTGTCAAGAGGTTGTTTTAACATCAATGGCTTAATGTACAAGAAGTGCAAAAGATGTCACTTTGCCCCAAAGAGCCACAGAAATAGGTCAGTTCCCCACCTGGAACATCAAAGAGTCACCTGATCTGAGAGAAGAGATCCGTCTTTCATCTTTCCACCAGCTAAAGGTACTTCTGTCAGAGCAATCATTGATATTCTGATTTGGTTCAACAGATAAGCATAGACCCTACCTACCACTATATTACCTTCAGGGCTGAGAGTCGTCCTGTGTCCTCATCTATTGTGGATGTTGACCGTAATGGGGAGGGGCAGAAGGAGAAGAATACTTTCTTGTCCATTTTCCTTATACTTCACAGAAATGTGTATTTCTGCTCGTAATGCAATGCTAGTCTGGAATAATGGTAAGATAGACAGACTGCTTCCTTAATTCCTTTACCTTGGAGCAGTCTATAGTAGGTATAGATATTTGAGGTGTGGCTAGGGATGTAGGCCAACAGGTATTGGTTGTATGGTACTTATGTCTGTTGTCTTCCATTGGTTGAGAAAAAGACCAATGGCATCATGCAGTCTTAAGTCTATAGTGCAACACACACAAGGCAGAAGCCCTGAGTACACAGTGTCTGTGATGTTATTTATAATTCATGGATAGTACTGTTTTGTTCTAGCACATTAATCTATTTTCACCTGGTACATACTGAGTCATCATTCATGATGGCGGTTAACATGAAGCTAAATATGGAAACAGCTATAGAGAAGCAAAGGTGTTATTACGCTATGAAATGTCAGCCACTGCCACTACCTGCACTACTCCACGTTACCACACGGGGGCGCTAAATGTAAATACATTTAGACCAGTGAAAGGTAAACAAGAGCAGTAGACTGTGGACTGAATAGCGCTCTGTTATCACCATTGATTCACGTCACTGATTCAGTCTGAAACCACTGCAAAATAGAGGCTCATCGATTTTAGATTTAATGTGATTTAGAATATGTAAAAATATTTGGTCTTCTGACTGGTTGAACGTGACCCAATCACTGACTAACTGGAGTTGCATAATGCCCCATATTATATGTGTGGGGGGGGGGGGGGGGGGACTGTTTAATTGAAGGCAAGTGCAGACTGATTCCAAGTGCAGACTGATTCCAAGTGCAGACTGATTCAAGGCTTCAAGGACAGAAGGAAGGGAGTTTCTGGATAGAAATCCACTAACGATCACTCTAAAGTTAAATGTCATGAACTTTCATTGACACAGGCAGGATCACGATGGAAGAGTGCTCACCGCATTGATTTGAAATATACTGAGTGCACCACCGATGGATTGTGTCAGAGAGTTTTTACATGAACAGAAAGAGGTATCGATGTGAGCATGACGCAATGAACAATGTGACGTCATCACAAGCCTGTTTAACGCACTGTTTGATTTTGATTTTAGGTGGGCATTAGAGTGAAACACAGAACTAGAAATAGAGAATCAAACTAGTCTACCACAGACTGTCTCCTGCTGTGCCAGATACATACTACAGTATACTGTTGGAATATTCATATCAAAATCATTTCTTACAGATAGGAAAGGTTTAAAGGACGATGTTTATTTGGTCAATAATGGGTGCAAATAAAAACCATTATTTAAAAAAGAAAAAAAGGTTCATTACGTGTTAAAAATAGATAAAAAATGTCCCAAAAAGTATTTAATCTCAGGAGTCAATCGCTTTTTAGTGAGATATCAAATGTAGCCTATTGTTAATATTAAAGGAGCAATATGCAGAAATCACTGCGCCATTTCCTGGTTACAAAAATGTCAATAAATAGTTCCCCAAATTTCAGTTTAAGTGACGAAACAAGCAATGTAAAGTGTAGAGAATCATTGTACCATCTAAACCGCTGTGAAATATATTTTCAATAACCAAAAATATTGTATTTTCAGCTGTTTGAAGCTGGTGTGGAAAACCGAAAGCAAAAGAAGCAAAAACAAAACTTAAGAACGGGAAGCATAGAAATAGCACACATAGAACAAATCTACCACGTCTTAGACTTGCTTTCGACGAACGAATGACAGATCTATAACTCATATTTCTATGTGAATTTGGTCGGGTTGCCCAAAAAGTTACATATAGCGTCTTTGATAAACCCTTAAAGTTAACCTTTTTCAGCAGCACGTGTGCCATTATATAGCAACACCCAGTGGAATAATTTTTATGATCTTAAGTCCTTATTAATTCAGATAGAGGTGTGTGGTTCATGCTGAGTTTTTGAGGCACAAGAGGGTCATTCAAAAGTCGAAGAAATAATCTAGTGCAAGAAAAGTGTAAACAGAAAATTTCACGCTACCTCGTCAATTCCCATGGAGAAACATATACTCTACTTGAATGTATTCATATATAGCAATTTTCAATTCTATTTTATTTAACCTCTTTTATCATTGAGATAAAATCCCTTTTGCCTACGTTGAAAATATGTCGTGTACCTTTAGCATGCATGATGTAAATAGGTCTATGGTCCAAATAAGAAGATTTTTTGTGACTGTAGGCTACGTGCGAGTGTGCAACAATGACTGGCCTTTGTGAATAGGCCGATTATCTGAAATTACAGTACCCTTATTGTATATTTTGTATTAATATCCTTTACTGAACCAGAGAAGTCACATTGAGATACGGATCTGTATTTCAAGTGAGCCCTGGCCAAGATATCGGCACAGTGCCTTCAGAATGGATTCATACCTCTTAGCTCATTCCACAACGTGTTGTGTTACAATATGAATTTAACATTTAATGAATAGATTTTTTCCTCTCTCACCCATCTACACACAAAACCCTATAATGACAAAGTGAAAACATGTTTTTAGAAATGTCTGCAAATTTATTGAAAATGAAATGCATAAATATCTCATTTACATAAGTATTCACACCCTTAAGTCAATACATGTTAGAATCACATTTGGCAGCGATTACAGCTGCAAGTCTTTCTGGGTAAGTCTCTAAGGGCTTTGCACACCTGAATTGTACAATATTTGTTGGTTGTTGATCATTGCTAGACAGCCATTCTTAAGTCTTGACATATATTTTCAAACCGATTTAAGTAAAAACTGTAACTAGGCCACTCAGGAACATTCAATGTCATCTTGGTAAGCAACTCCAGTGTAAATTTGGCCGTGTGTTTTAGGTTATTGTCCTGCTGAAAGGTGAATTTGTCTCCCAGTGTCTGTTGGAAATCAGACTGAACCAGGTTTTCCTCTAGGATTTTGCCATTCCTACAGCTCCATTCCGTTTCTTTTTATCCTAAAAACCTCCCTAGTCCTTGCCGATGACAAGCATACCCATAACATGATGCAGCCACCACTATGCTTGAAAATATTAAAAATGGTACTCAGTGATGTGTTGTATTGGATTTATCCCAAACATAACGTTTTGTATTCAGGACATAAAGTAACTTTCTTTGCCACATTTTCTGCAGTTTTACTTTAGTTCCTTGTCGCAAACAGAATGCATGTTTTGGAATATTTGTATTTTGTACAGTCTTCCTTCTTTTCACTCTGTCATTTAGGTTAGTAATTGTGGCATCAGTACAATGTTGTTGATCCATCCTCAGTTTCCTCCTATCACAGCCATTAAACTCTGTAACTGTTTTAAAGTTGCCATTGGCCTCATGGTGAAATCCTTGAGCGCTTTCCTTCCTCCCCGGCAACTGAGTAGGAAGGTCGCCTGTATCTTTGTAGTGACTGGGTGTATTGATAGACCATCCAAAGTGTAATTAATAACTTCACCATGCTCAAAGGGATATTCAGTGTCTGCTTTTTATTTAAATGTACCAATTTACCAATAGATGCCCTTCTTTGCAAGGTATTGATAACCTCCCTGGTCTTTGTGGTTGAATCTGTGTTTGAAATTCACTGCTTGACTGAGGGACCTTCCAGACAATTGTATGTGTTGGGTACAGAGATGAGGTAGTCATTCAAAAATCATGTTAAACACTATTAAATGCACACAGAATGAGTCCATGCAACTTATTATGTGACTTGTTCCGCACATTCTTACTCCTGAACATATTTAGGTTTGGCATAAAAAAGGAATTAAATACTTATTGACTCAAGACATTTCAGATTCACATTTTTTTATTAGTTTGTTTAAAAAAAATCTAAAAACATAATTCCACTTTGACATTATGGGGTAATGTGTTTCGGCCAATGATACATTTCATTACATTACATTTCAAATGAATCCATTTTAAATTCAGGCTGTTAGTACAACACCATGTGGAACAAGTCAAGGGGAGTGAATACCTTCTGAAGGCTCTGTACATGAGCTGGAACACATCACAACATATAACATAACAATGAATGGGAGTTAAAACAGTGCAAAGTGCATAAAATAGTTTAAAAGAGCAGGTTTTTAAAAACATGTGCAATCTGTGGTCAACAAACCTCCAATCTGATATTAAAAATCAATCAGAATAAAATTCTAGTTTTACATCCTTTTGCAAATTGTTCCAAGATTATGCAAAGTGTACATTTCTCAAAATATGAATTCTACAGGACCTTTCAAATGTCCTTGAACATTGAAAAAGAATATCAGAAACATGAGTTAATTAAAACACACAATACAACAATAAAATAAAAGGAATGGCTTAGCTTGAGAATGTGTTTGGGCTCATGACATTGGACTAGATAATGTGTTTGGGCTTCTTCTAGGTCCCAAGAAACAAAGAGATCTTCTGTTGAATCTGACAATTAATCTTGATGGTTGCACAGTCGTCTCAAATAAAACTGTGAAGGACCTCGGTGTTACTCTGGACCCTGATCTCTCTTTTGACGAACATATCAAGACTGTTTCAAGGACAGCTTTTTTCCATCTACGTAACATTGCAAAAATCAGAAACTTTATGTCCAAAAATGATGCAGAAAAATTCCTCCATGCTTTTGTTACTTCTAGGTTAGACTACTACAATGCTCTACTTTCCGGCTACCCGGTTAAAGCACTAAATAAACTTCAGTTAGTGTTAAATACGGCTGCTAGAATCCTGACTATAACCAAAACATTTGATCATATTACTCCAGTGCTAGCCTCCCTACACTGGCTTCCTGTTAAGGCAAGTGCTGATTTCAAGGTTTTACTGCTAACCTACAAAGCATTACATGGGCTTGCTCCTACCTATCTTTCCGATTTGGTCCTGCCGTACATACCTACACGTACGCTACGGTCACAAGACGCAGGCCTCCTAATTGTCCCTAGAATTTCTAAGCAAACAGCTGGAGGCAGGGCTTTCTCCTATAGAGTTCCATTTTTATGGAATGGTCTGCCTACCCATGTGAGAGACGCAGACTCGGTCTCAACCTTTAAGTCTTTGCTGAAGACTTATCTCTTCAGTAGGTCATATGATTGAGTGTAGTCTGGCCCAGGAGTGTGAAGGTGAACGGAAAGGCTCTGGAGCAACGAACCGCCCTTGCTGTCTCTGCCTGGCCGGTTCCCCTCTCTCCACTGGGATTCTCTGCCTCTAACCCTATTACAGGGGCTGAGTCACTGGCTTACTGGTGCTCTTCCATGCCGTCCCTAGGAGGGGTGCGTCACTTGAGTGGGTTGAGTCGCTGACGTGGTCTTCCTGTCTGGGTTGGCGCCCCCCCTTGGGTTGTGCCGTGGCGGAGATCTTGTGGGCTATGCTCGGCCTCGTCTCAGGATGGTAAGTTGGTGTTTGAAGATTTCCCTCTAGTGGTGTGGGGGCTGTGTTTTGGCAAAGTGGGTGGGGTTATATCCTGCCTATTTGGCCCTGTCCGGGGGTATCATCGGATGGGGCTACAGTGTCACCTGACCCCTCCTGTCTCAGCCTCCAGTATTTATGCTGCTGTAGTTTATGTGTCGGGGGGCTAGGGTCAGTCTGTTATATCTGGAATATTTCTCCTGTCTTATCCGGTGTCCTGTGTGAATTTAAGTATGCTCTCTCTAATTCTCTCTTTCTCTCTTTCTCTCTCTCGGTGGATCTGAGCCCTAGGACAATGCCTCAGGACTACCTGGCATGATTCCTTGCTGTCCCCAGTCCACCTGGCCGTGCTGCTGCTCCAGTTTCAACTGTTCTGCCTGCGGCTATGGAACCCTGACCTGTTCACCGGATGTGCTACCTGTCCCAGACCTACTGTTTTCAACTCTCTAGAAACAGCAGGAGCAGTAGATACTCTCAATGATCGGCTATGAAAAGCCAACTTACATTTACTCCTGAGGTGCTGACTTGTTGCACCCTCGACAACTACTGTGATTATTATTATTTGACCATGCTGGTCATTTATGAACATTTGAACATCTTGGCCATGTTCTGTTATAATCTCCACCCGGCACAGCCAGACGAGGACTGGCCACCCCTCATAGCCTGGTTCCTCTCTAGGTTTCTTCCTAGGTTTTGGCCTTTCTAGGGAGTTTTTCCTAGCCACCTTGCTTCCACACCTGCATTGCTTGCTGTTTAGGGTTTTCGGCTGGGTTTCTGTAAAGCACTTTGATATATCAGCTGATGTAAGAAGGGCTTTATAAATACATTTGATTTGGGCTCACGACATTGGACTAGAGAATATGTTTGGGCTCATGACATTGGACTAGATTATGTGTTTGGGCTCATGACATTGGACTAGAGAATGTGCTTGGGCTTATGACATTGGACTAGAGATTGTGTTTGGTCTCATGACATTGGGCTTCAGATTGTGTTTGGGCTCATGACATTGGGCTTCAGATTGTGTTTGGGCTCATGACATTGCGCTTCAGATTGTGTTTGGTCTCATGACATTGGGCTTCAGATTGTGTTTGGGCTCATGACATTGGGCTTCAGATTGTGTTTGGTCTCATGACATTGGGCTTCAGATTGTGTTTGGTCTCATGACATTGGGCTTCAGATTGTGTTTGGGCTCATGACATTGGGCTTCAGATTGTGTTTGGTCTCATGACATTGGGCTTCAGATTGTGTTTGGTCTCATGACATTGGGCTTCAGATTGTGTTTGGGCTCATGACATTGGACTAGAGATTGTGTTTGGGCTCATGAAATTAGGTTACATTTCTTGAAATAGGAAAGAGTATTCTCAGTGGTGGAAAAAGTACCCAATTGTCATACTTGAGTAAAAGTATAGATACCTTAATAGAAAGTTACTCAAGTAAAAGAAACCCAGTAAAATATTACTTGAGTAAAAACCTAAAAGTATTTGGTTCTAAATACACTTAAGTATCCAAAGTACATGTAATTGCTAAAATATACTTAAGTATCAAAAATAAAAGTAGAAGTATAAATTATTTCAAATTCCTTATTTTAAGCAAATCAGACAGCACCATTTTCTTGTTTTTAAAATGTATGGCTAGCCAGAGGCACACTCCAACACTCCAACACTCAGACATCATTAACAAAAGATGCATGTGTGTTTAGTGAGTCTACCAGATAACAGGCTGTAGAGATGACCAGGGATGTTCTCTTGATAAGTGTGTGAATTGAACAATTTTTGTCCTGCTAAACGTTCAAAATGTAATGAGTATTTTTGGGTGTCAGGTCAAATGTCTGGAGTAAAAAGTACATTATTTTCTTTATGAACGTAGTGAAGTAAAAGTAAAAGTTGACAAAAATATAAATAGTAAAGTAAAGTACACATACCCCCAAAATCTACTTAAGTAGTACTTTAAAGTATTTTTACTTAAATACTTTACACCACTGAGTATAATAGGTCCTATATTCTATGAAAGGGTCTCACATAAAGCAGTTAACCAAATAGTTACACAGGCTATCTGCATTGCCCCTTTTTGCACTAACTCCTTTGACTCATCACATACGCTGCTGTTACTATTTATTACTTATCATGTTGCCTAGTCACTTTACCCCCACCTATATGTTAGTGGAGGCTGGTGACTTGAAAAATTGAGGAGGATGGGAGACGCACCGTATAGGCGCGGAACACAGAGACGACAAAGTGTGTTTAAAAAATCATCAAAGACAAATGATTTTAAACTAAAGCATTTAATAAAGACATGTATAGTACAATATTGTAAGGAAGGGGCATGAGAGGGCTACTTACAGTGTTGGGAAGGGAGCACAGCAGTGACTGAATGAGGGGATGAAGCATGAGTTGCTCAGAGGCTTGACTTCAGTGCAGGACAGGATTGGACTGAAAAGACAAAAAACAACAACACTACACAGTTAGACGAAAGAGCTCAGAATGAGTTAGTCCAAGTAAGGAGTAAAATCATTGATGTGTAATAATGTGATTGTGTGTGTGATTGACTCTGCATACAGTAATGAGAGAACATTGATAGGGGGACTCACAGTGCTTGGAGAGGAAACCTTCAATGTGCCAGTGGATGAACGGGCACATGAGACGTGGCTTCAGTTCGTGTCAGGAGAGAGTTGACAATGGCAGTAGAGTGGACTGGTCATCACCTCTTAATCAGTGAACAGGAGGGGACTTGGCTGTAAATACAACATGGCAGATACATTCCATTACAGCTGCACCACTGTAGGTTTGAACAACAACTTTCTCCATGAAGTTAAACTCAGATAACTCAAAATTCACAAAGTCAAATAGACTGTGCATCTCGCCCACTTGACACATCAAAGTACCTGATGATAACGGAAAACAAATAAGCAGACTGGTGGCACCATAGGTCCCAGAGTGGTGGGGCAATTTTTACCCCTGGGGCCCGGAGTTTTTCCTTATCTGTTAACCTAACCAGGAAAACTCTGGACCCTATAAGGTATGACAGTGATTAATCAGTTGTAAAAAGGTTTCACAAGGGACCAGTTTTTCAGGTCACGTGGTTTTCTATGATGGGGCCAGTTTTTTTCAGGTCCCATGGTTTTAAAAAACTCCTGGCCCTGGGGAAGCAACTTTATACTTGTTCATATGAATCACATTCAGACTAAATTAGGAGGGGGATTTCCTCTACCCAGACACAGAGACAACAATTGATAGAGAATAGAACTCACAGGGCTGAGCTTTATGCGTGTTTGTATCGTGCAGGTCTATGCAACTGTAGGCCTTAAAAAATGTATGTATGTACACCATGTCAGATCTCTAATTGTAAGGTGTAGCCTAGGCTGCTGCAACATTTATGTAACAAGTTTGTGCTTGTGTTTGTCTCGAGTGATTATGTGATATCATCTTTGCTAAATAAATATCGGAGGAATGTGGAAAGCCTTCTTGAACTAGCGCGAAAAAATCCACTGCGTCAACCTCCCTTTAATCAAATGTTTTATGGATGATACGATGGAAACTATCAAATCATTCTGATTTGATTTCGACATCCCAGAAAAGACAGTCGAAAGTTCCATATGTTCAGAAAGTAAAGCAGCGTAAAGTGCAATTACCGCTGTTAGAGGAACTTTCCCTCTTGTGGTGTCCTCTAAAAGCCTATTACTGCATGCCCAAAAACGCAAAGGTGTTGATAATCCGCTTGAGAACATCCCAATTTCTTCTTACTTTCTCGTTGTATTGTGCAGTTTGAATACGCAGAATACGTATTCTGAATACGTCTAGTCTATGAGAAATATACAAGCCTCTCCAATGACCTCACTGGCACTGCTGACACCAATGTAGTGAATTCTACAATATCTCCACTTAAAATCTGATTTTAAAATATCACTATTTTGGTATTTGCTTCATTCGTCCACTGCTGATACAGTCCAAAATGTTTTGCATGTCAGCAATCAAGATACAGAGTTTTCAAAAAATAGAGTAATGCGTTTTGTGGGCCTACACAAATCTCTTCATGTGATTTTGACATCCAAATAAACAACTTCTAGGATGGTAGCTTCAAACTGATGTATGGAGCGATCGATAGAGCAGCGGAATTTAATTCAGGATGAGTCGTCAGGCAAACTTTAACCCTAACCTTAACCACACTGTTGCTGAGCATAGTATTGAATGCAAGGGAAGCCAGGGAAGCCAGCGAGCAGTTGGCCTCAATTGATAAAAAATGATAAAATAATAACCAATCAGTGTTGAGCTAAACTGAGTGAGCTCAGCTGTAAATGTTCCTGGCGCACCAAAACAAAGTGTCAAGGGAAGCAGGTTTGGATTTGGCTTCGGACCAATCACATCACATCAAGCCAAACGTCATTGACAGAAAACTTGAATTGTTGCATCTTGTTGTGTCGTTGTCTTTCGGTGGCTAGCTAGCTAATAAAATTGTTGCTTTTCCTAAATTAGCCATGGATGGAGATAGGGATTTGGAATTGTGCAATTACTTACACTACCGTTCAAAAGTTTGGGGTCACTTAGAAATGTCCTTGTTTTTTGAAAGAAAAGCAACAAAAAATAGTCCATTAAAATAACAGAAAATTGATTAGAAATACAGTGTAGACATTGTTATTGTTGTAAAAAGTCATATTTCATTCTAGCCAATAAAAAGAAAAGATTAAGATGGGCAAAAGAACACAGACACTGGACAGCGGAACTCTGCCTAGAAGGCCAGCATCCCGGAGTCGCCTCTTCACTGTTGACGTTGAGACTGGTGTTTTGCGGGTACTATTTAATGAAGCTGCCAGTTGAGGACTTGTGAGGCGTCTGTTTCTCAAACTAGACACTCTAATGAACTTGTCCTATTACTCAGTTGTGCACCGGGTCCTCCCACTCCTCTTTCTATTCTTGTTAGAGCCAGTTTGTGTTGTTCTGTGAAGGGAGTAGTACACAGCGTTGTACGAGATCTTCAGTTTGTTGGCAATTTATTGCATGGAATAGCCTTCATTTCTCAGAACAAGAATAGACTGACGAGTTTCAGAAGAAAGGTCTTTGTTTCTGGCCATTTTGAGCCTGTAATCAAACCTACAAATGCTGATGCTCCAGATACTCAACTAGTCTAAAGAAGGCCAGTTTTATTGCTTCTTTAATCAGGACAACATCTTTCAGCTGTGCTAACATAACTGCAAAAGGGTTTTCTAATGATCAATTAGCTTTTTAAAATTATAAACTTTGATTAGCTAACACAACGTGTCATTGGAACACAGGAGTGATGGTTGCTGATAATGGACAGAGGTACACTTATGTAGATATTCCATATAAAAATCTGCCTTTCCAGCTACAATAGTCTTTTACAACATCAACAATGTCAACACTGTATTTCTGATTAGTTTTATGTTATTTTAATGGACATAAAATGTGCTTTTCGTTCAAAAACAAGGACATTTCTAAATGACCCCAAATTTTGAATGGTAGTGTAATTCTCCATTCTGGCCAATGATTATAATGGCGATTCTGGTCCAACCATTAATTCATACATTGTGCCCCTGGCCTGAGAGGATGGAAGTTCAACATTTAGATCGATGTAGTAACGTTAGGCTAATGTTAACTAGCTGGCCTGGCGCATCGTTGCCCATGAAAGGAAGTTAGGCTAATGAGCAAGCATTTTAGCCAGGTAGCCTAGGACAACAACAACTAAATGTGTGTACAGTATGATTATGATTTTGAGTTATAGAGCGTTTCAGCAACATTAAAGAGGAGGATGGCATTGGCGGTTCATTACAACATAGGGTGAGTCAACATGTTTTTTCCACTTGCTCGGATGCACACACACACACACACACACACACACACACACACACACACACACACGTCAGTACCATGGACAGCCACATCATATTTAGCTTACTTTGATAGGACTAAATCGCTTTTAGTTGTCACTGTATTAGACTAAGCGGAGGTGATTAGATGATGTTGAAATGGTGCTGGAATAGTGGAGGCAGCGCCTGTTTTCTTTGTGACTTGCGGTATCTCTCCATGGTTCTAAATCAATAGTTGTTGAGTGGTCAGAAAATGTCAGAAACATTACCTTGCTTGACCATGCAGTATGTCACGTAAAGGGGTTTGTAACATGTTCTGTGAACTTCACCTGATCGAGGTTGCTCTCCGGTTTTGTGATAAAACAATGTTGTGGTTGAATCTATTCTGCCACTGTGTCTTCTTATTGTCTCGTCCTTTAGGCTTATTTATCACAGTGGCAAGGCATATGTAGCCTAGTGATTAGAGCGTTGGGCCAGTAACTGAAAGGTTGCTGGATCTAATCCCCGAGCTGACAAGGTAAAAATCTGTCGCTCTGCCTCTGAGCAAGGCAGTTAACCTACTGTTCCCCGGGCGTCGAAGACGTGGAAGTTGATTATGGCAGCCCCCCCACCACACCTCTCTGACTCAGAGGGGTTGGGTTAAATGCGGAAGACACATTTCAGTTGAAGGCATTCAGTTGTACAACTGACTAGGTATCCCCTCTTCCCTATGAACTAACAGGTTATAGAGCAAACAACGCAATTATTGTAACTTGGCTTCCCGGTGATTTTACCCACACATCGCTACTGGAACCATGTAGTAGGTAGTGCTGAGCTATTAACCAAAATGTTTGTTATTTTTCGGTTTATAAACAACTAATTGACTGACAACAGTTCATTTATTTGAATTCCATTTCATTCTGGGGGGTTTTCTGTGAGCTCAATGTCCAGTTTCTGTAGAGATAAATGAGATTGAGTCTGAACTGTGCGATGTAGTAGGGAGTTGTAGTTTTCAACCGGCCAATATTCTACATAGTTTAGTGCAGAAAACATGGTAATTAACTATAATGACCATATTCCATTACGTGCACGCTTAAACTTATCTGGTCTGTGCGGAGCATGCGATCGAGAGGGATAGAACGCATTTGCTTCACGAGCCTGAAAATACATGTGATAGCAGAGTATGTGTGTGGAGCGGAGCGTGCCCAATTTGACTGGAGCACTGAGCGAGATTCCCAAAGGCTGGAGCGTTGGCCTTCTCGCACGCTCTAATTTCACTCCTACAGCGCTCACTTCACGAGCTCAGGGCATGCCTGTCCCAGCGTGCATTTGTAGTCTACGTGTGTGCTGCTATAGCCCCTT
This sequence comes from Salvelinus fontinalis, assembly GCF_029448725.1. Lineage (NCBI taxonomy): Eukaryota > Metazoa > Chordata > Actinopteri > Salmoniformes > Salmonidae > Salvelinus > Salvelinus fontinalis. Next base: position 1,363,017 of record NC_074699.1, read on the forward strand.
GCTTTAGCTACTGTCATGGAGTTTGATAAATATTTTCATAAAGAAACTGATAAAACACACAGGTGCTAAATCAAGGTGACTTACAAAGATGAGGACCAAGAGCAAGAGAGGGAATGTGGTGATGTAGTGTCCACAACTAAACAATCATTGTGGAATATGAAAAGACATATCCCTAAAGCATTATTAATTTTTTTCAAATCAAGTCAAATTTTATTTGTCACATGCGCTGTGAAATGCTTATTTTTTTCAAATCAAGTCAATTTTTATTTGTCATTTTATTTGGTTAAACGGTGAGTTTAATGAATGGAGATCATTTGGAGTGGCAGTTTTTTGGGAGGGATTTGAAGCGCCAGAGCGGTGAGCAACCGTTCAACTCCGCTCACATACTCTGATTGATAGTTGGTATTCAGCAGTCATGAAAGTATACCTTATTTACACTGAACAAAAATATAAAACGCAACATGTAAAGTGTTGGTCCCGTGTTTCATGAGCTGAAATAAAAGATCTCAGAAGTTTTCCACATGCACAAAAAGCATATTTTTCAAAATAAAAAAAGTATATCCCTGTTAGTCAGCATTTCTCTTTTGCCAAGATAATCCATCCACCTGACAGGTGTGGCATATCAAGAAGCTGATTAAACAGCATGATCGTTACACAGGTGCACCTTGTGCTGCAGACAATAAAATGTCACTCTATTAGTTTGCCACACAACACAATGCCACAGATGTCTCAAGTTTTGAGGGAGCACGCAATTGGCTTACTGACTGCAGGAATGTGCACCAGAGCTGATGCCAGATAGTTTTATTTTAATTTCTCTACCATAAGCCACCTCCAACATCGTTTTAGAGAATTTGGCAGTACGTCCAACCGGCCTCACAACCGTAGACCACGTGTAACTATGCAAGCCCAGGACCTCCATATCCGGCTTCTTCACCTGCGGGATCGTCTGAGACCAGCCACCTGGACAGCTGATGAAACTGTGGGTTTGCACAACTGAAGAATTTCTGCACAAACTGTCAGAAACTGTCTCAGGGAAGCTCATTTGCGTGCTTGTCGTCTTCACAAGGGTCTTGATCTGACTGCAGTTTGGAGTTGTAATCCTACTTCAATGGGCTAATGCTCACCTTCGATGGCCACTGGCACGCTGGAGAATTGTGCTCTTTATGGATGAATCCCGGTATTAACTGTACCGGGCAGATAATGCACAGCCCCATGTCACAAGTATCTGTCCACAATTCCTGGAAGCTGAAAATGTCCCAGTTCTTCCATGGTCTGCATACCCACCAGACATGTCACCCATTGAGCCCGTTTGGGATGCTCTGGATCAACGTGTACGACAGCCATAGGCGGAAATCCCAGGGGGGACGGGGGGGACACGACCCCCCCATCTTGGGAAAAATATGATTTGTCCCCCCCAATATATCACTGTAAACATAACTATGTAATTTCAATAATATTAATAATACGCAATGAAAGCACTTGTGCTGATTATAGACACTTAATAGCGCATTTAAATTTCAAAAGATTGCGACCCCCCCCCGCCCTTTGCCTCACAATGGTTTGATCCACTGCCAGTTCTTTAGCTGGCAAGGTAATAGAGAGTTCGTATCTACTGTCCGAAAGGGACATGTACGTAACTGACGTGAGGTTAATCCAGTCAATCCATAGCAGGTCCATAGCAATGTTATTTATTTATTTTTATGTTGGCAGGGTTCACACACTAGCTGAATTTGCAGAGCTAGCGCGCAAACTAAAGCAAACATTAACTATCAAGCTAGCTAGTACCTATTCCATTTATGTGGCGTCGTCAAAGATGGAATCTTTGCTATCGTCAGTTTATTCCAAGATCAGCATGCAGCTGTAGTGCTTCGACGTCCCTGTGATAAGGTTAGCAATAAACTGAAGTCCAAACTGAACAGAACAGAACTACACTCTCTTCTACCATTGTCTGAAATATATATAATGGTCTCGTTGCAAAAGATAAATTGTCGATAGTGAACTTTTTTTATTTTATTTTATTTCACCTTTATTTAACCAGGTAGCAAAGATTATAGCAAACACACAGAAACGGAATTGGTGCTCGCTTGCTTTACAAATTCAGCTATTGTTGGAAGCCAGCCATTATGAAACAAACTATTTAAATTACAAAAGGTTGCAGGTTGTTGTGTAAATGTGTGTGTGTGCAGCTAGGCCAGCCAGCCAGCCAGGTAGAAAAATGGCAGAAAAAAGTAAGAAGACGGACATCAGAGTATTTGTCAGTACACCAAAACGCATAGTAAGAACTCTAGTATCCTAATATCTCAACGACTAGTTGATAAAATGTTCATAAGAAAGAAGTGAAATGCGAATGGAAATGTTTCACAATGATGTCATTAGGCAGAGCAGGCAACAGATGGCACACAGACAGCAGAGTTGGGGACAGATTGGCAGACAGGGAGTCTCAGGTAAGTTTGTTGAGTCTTTGTTTGGCAACATTATGAAAGGTTCTCAATTTTTTTGACTTGTAAAATAGGGACATAATTGGAAAATGCCATGGATACCCCCACTCTCAACTTAAACTGGTGACTAAACTAAGATTTGTTTACGGCAATGGTATTGCTGTTGTGATTAATTGTGTAGTTTTGGGTACCGGTAGTTAGGAGTACGGCAAACACCTTATTTATTTTCTAGGAGACAGACTGAGTCAGTTAGGGTGGTGAAAGGGAAAGAGCCAGGGAGAGAGACTTCAGAGGACAGTGTCACAGCCACGGCAGGACCAAGTGTCACCCTTGTTGCCAGCAGCACCAGTATAGGGGACAGTGGCACAGCATTGTCCAGTTACCACAGTGATGGCACAAAACCATATCAGCCACACCCACAATTTATAGAACCGCAAACTCTTGCCAACAGAGTGTTGACGTTTCAAGAGAGATGGTTTCGCGATTTCCCCTGGCTACATTATAATCCATCAATAAAAGGAGTGTTGTGTTTTCACTGTAGCCAAGGGTTTTCAAGCCAGCCATCTTTTGGCCAAAGAGCTGATGCTGCCTTCATTAGTGCAGGATTTAGGAACTGGAGAAAAGGCATTGAAAAATTCACAGCACATCAAAATTGCCAAACCCACCGCTACTTTGTAATTGTAACAGCACACCAGCTAAATCCAATCAGTGTCCAGTTATGTCTAGCGCGTGGGGTAAACAGCTGGATGACGCAAGGCATTGCTTGATGAAAATTGTTAGTTCGGTGCGGCATGTAGTAAGACAGGGACAAGCCTTTAGAGGCCACACGGATGACAGTGGGAATTTATACCAGATTTTGAAACTTAGGGCAGAAGAGGATGATCCCATTTTACTGAAGTGGTTAACAGAGCGTACCACAATGTACACAGGCCCCAAAGCACAGAATGAAATTCTGAACATCATGGCCAATAGTCATTCGAGGCATTGCAGCTGAGATTAGGTCTCTTCCGATTGTACAATTTTCATTAATTGTTGATGGTACTCAAGATGTCTCTGGTGCTGAACAGGAGAATGTCTGTCTGCGTTATGTTGACCATGACCATGTCCCTCACAAGGAGTTTATTGGGCTATACAGGGTGTCGGAGACAACAGGCGAGGGCATTGCGAAAGTGCCAACTGATGTGTTGTTGAGGAAACCCGCAAACATATGCTCGGTTCTTTTGTTCAGTAGTGTGTATAGCAGTGGTTCTCAACCTTTTTGGGGTACTGGAACCCCTGCATATTTTGAGGCAAGGCAGGCAAGGTTTTGAGCGGTCCTCAGGGACCTCCACCCCCTCTATATTATATGTAAACTTACTGGAAACCTTGTGGTACTGACTACATTCATTACACTTTTTTATTTCACGGACCCCTTGCAATTAGTCCATGGACCCCTGTTTGAGAACCCATGGTGTAATTGATAGTTGTTCTTTTGTTTAGTAGTTTTTAGTACACTTACAAATGATTTATTTCATGTTATTTTATTTAAAATTGCATACTTTGTGCGACATACTTGTCCATAGCTGCTGTTTGAAGAGTTGAGACACTGACTGAAGGATATTTTGGTTGATTTATTTGGGTTTTTCATTGAAGTAGTTATTTTGCTTTTAGAACTGTACTTATTTTAAGCTTTTTGTTCTTGCAAAGATATTGTAGACTCAGGCCAGGTGGACATATTTAATGACTATATAAATGTATCAGAAAAAGTCAAATTAAAAGGTCAATTCAATACGGAGACCAACTTTGTGATGGTTCTCAATGGAGATTCTTTTAGATGTGATCACACCATGTTCATTGTATTTATGAAAACTACACCCATACAGTGTACAGTACCATTGTCACCTACTGACCTTTCTTGATATTGCTGGTTGTAAGTACGAATACCTGCATACATACTGGACTGGTAAGGAGTACTGCTATAACTATTATTAGTAGTAGAATTATAATGATTTAAACATTTGAACAAGTTGGGAAAACCCTTCAGTTAACTACTGTACCTATCAATTATCCAGTTGTAGGAATTATGGTTCCTCAATATACATTTAACAACGTATGCTATGTGTTACAGCACTACTTTTGGTGTCCCCCTCAGGAATTGCTCTTGAGAAAATTTAATGTAATTGTCCCCTCCAAGGTTGATCTCAGATTTTCGCCCCTGACGACAGCGTGTTCCAATTCCCGCCAATATCCAGCAATTTCGCACAGCCATTGAAAGGAGTGGGACAACATTCCACAGGCCACAATCAACATCCTGATCAATTCTATGCAAATGAGATGTGTCCCGTTGCATGAGGCAAATGGTGGTCACACCAGATACTGACTGGTTTTCTGATCCACACCCCTATCTTTTTTTAAGGTATCTGTGACCAACAGATGCATATCTGTAATCCCTGTCATGTCAAATCCATCGATCAAGGCCTAATGCATTTATTTAAATTGACTGATTTCCTTATATGAACTGTAACTCAGTAAAATCTTTGAAATTGTTGCATGATACGTTTATATTTTTGTTCGGTGTACTTTGAAGAACTAATAAAATAGTTATTTTGTTCGACAGAATAGGCAGCAGCAGCTTTACAGAGACGAGATGTCTTGGAATGAAATAATAAAGTCATCAAATAAAACAAATATTTCATGAAGGTAAAGTCATGTGAGTAAATGATGGTTAGTAAGTGATAAACAGTAATGGACAGTCACTACCATCATGGAACTTGTATTCATTGTTTTATTCTGTGTTACAGCATTCAACCAACATCATGCGTAGTGCATGTCATGTATTTTTTTTAAATGATCGAAACCGAACCATAATTATTTTTTAAATGATCGAACCGAAACTGAACCGACATTAAAAAGCACTAATCGCTCAGCACTAGCAGTAGGCTAGTGCTCTCTCACATTCAGGTCATCGGGTAAGGTAGGTTAATGTGTACCTGACAACAGAACCTGTCATCACTAGAACGCTACATAACTTTTCACAATTAAAACCCTTGTATAAGGCAAGCAAACCAGTGTCCCTCGTTCACTATCAAGGATGGTCAAGGTCATTTAAATGAATTCCGCATTGTAACTTTACACAGAGACAGTCAAGCATGGCATTGTTACTTATGTTAACAGCTGGCATATCATTACAGGACACAAACTGCCAGTAGGGTATGGTATGCTTTCGTGGAGTTAATTGGTAAAGAGATGGGAAGAGCTTGTGGGAGAGAGAGAGAGATAACGAAAGAGAGAGAGAGAGAGAGAGCGAGAGAGAACGAAAGAGAGAGAGAGAGAGAGAGAGAACGAAAGAGAGGGGGAGAGAGTGTGTGTGTGTGTACTGTTGGTCTATGCTGTTTTGAGGGGTCAACACTCACCAACTCAACACTCACAGCTGCAAATTATTGTTGTTCAATGCTGCCCAGAGGGCACTGCCTCCCCTTTTGTGCGATCAAGCGCGAAACAAGCACGCACAAGTAAGTCAACTGATGATAAGTAGTAGTCCAACCGTCCAGCAACAGGTAGGGGACATTTCTTCCGTAATTTAACATGGGTCGGATTCTTGCTCTACCAATGTAAGCTATTATAATAGGATTTCGGGAAAGCGGTGGTCAGCGAGACATATCCGACAAGGCAGCGGCTTTAGTACGTTTTTTGTTGTTGTTTTTTTCGCTCACCGCATGCAGGCTCTGTTTTGTCCCACTTCATTTATCCACCAAGTCGGCATTAGACGGAGACTAAAGCGTGTGTCCGTCCCATTGATGAGAAAACAAACCAGGCTACAAACAGCATGTCATCTCCAGACAAGACAACCCAAAGGAATGAAGTCCTGAATAACATTCGGAGGTCCTCGATGGTGGCGGGACATGGGAGAAAACAGACGGAGTTTGAGATGTCACAAGCCGCGTCAGCCTCACAACCTGGGGCGCTTATTTCTAACAACAGGTTTCTGTGTGACGCCGAGGGCATCACCATTCACACAACTGTCACTCGACCGTCGGTGTCTCACCTACCCGGGCTCAATCTCAACCCCCGGATGTCCGTATACAGCACAACTCGTCCAGTTACCGTCAGCCGTGCTTACATTCAAGGACGCGCTTATAACTTTCTGGAAAGACCATCTGGGTGGAAATGCTTCGTGTATCACTTCTCGGTGTGAGTGTTTATGATGAATAACGTTGATATAACAATAACACATTACTTGCATTTGTCAACCATGCCAAGTGCTTTGTGGGCGTTTTGCCAAGTGCCAAATGGTTCAAAGCAGTTCAAGGGCATGACACTAGGCTATCCTTTGGAGTATTTCTACTAGTCCTAATACAATACTATACACGTGATTAACGGTACAATTATGTTACTGGAATACACTGTAGGCTATAAAATGGAGGCTATATGTAGATTTATACAGCTGAACAAAATCACTTCAGTATTTAATGAACACCATGTGGGCACTGACGTCAGACTGCTATTATGTAGCATTGACCGTTTTGTCTGAACATGGAAGTTTTGCCAAACTCCATGGGCTGGTTTCCTGGACACATATTAAGCCTATGACTGGTCTAAAAAACACTGTATATTTCAATGGAGCTTCTCAGTTGAGCAGACTTTTTAGTCTAGGATTAGGCTGTGTCTGTGTCTGAGAAACCAGCCCTATATCATCATGTTGTCCAGGGGAAACCAGCCCTATATCATCATGTTGTCCAGGGGGAACCAGCCCTATATCATCATGTTGTCTAGGGGAAACCAGCCCTATATCATCATGTTGTCCAGGGGAAACCAGCCCTGTATCATCATGTTGTCCAGGGGAAACCAGCCCTATATCATCATGTTGTCCTGGGGAAACCAGCCCTATATCATCATGTTGTCCAGGGGAAACCAGCCCTATATCATCATGTTGTCCAGGGGAAACCAGCCCTATATCATCATGTTGCCCAGGGGAAACCAGCCCTATATCATCATGTTGTCCAGGGGAAACCAGCCCTATATCATCATGTTGTCCAGGGGAAACCAGCCCTATATCATCATGTTGTCCAGGGGAAACCAGCCCTATATCATCATGTTGTCCAGGGGAAACCAGCCCTATATCATCATGTTGTTCAGGGGAAACCAGCCCTATATCCTCATGTTGTCCAGGGGAAACCAGCCCTATATCATCATGTTGCCCAGGGGAAACCAGCCCTATATCATCATGTTGTCCAGGGGAAACCAGCCCTATATCATCATGTTGTCCAGGGGAAACCAGCCCTATATCATCATGTTGTCCAGGGGAAACCAGCCCTATATCATGATGTTGTCCAGGGGAAACCAGCCCTATATCATCATGTTGCCCAGGGGAAACCAGCCCTATATCATCATGTTGTCCAGGGGAAACCAACCCTATATCATCATGTTGTCCAGGGGAAACCATCCCTATATCATCATGTTGTCCAGGGGAAACCAGCCCTATATCATCATGTTGTCCAGGGGAAACCAGCTCTATATCATCATGTTGTCCAGGGGAAACCAGCCCTATATCATCATGTTGTCCAGGGGAAACCAGCCCTATATCATCATGTTGTCCAGGGGAAACCAGCCCTATATCATCATGTTGTCCAGGGGAAACCAGCCCTATATCATCATGTTGCCCAGTGGAAACCAGCCCTATATCATCATGTTGTCCAGGGGAAACCAGCCCTATATCATTATGTTGTCCAGGGACGTGGGCATACTATAAGTGTTTCGGGGGCCTGATCTCTGGCTGAGGAATGTTCAGTCTGAAGAACCAACCCCCAGTGCTCAGTATCTCCTCTCACTGGAGTTTATAGCAGGCAGCTAAACTTGGCAGGCTGGCTGCTTTGATAGCAGTAGCCTGATACTGCCACTCTATGACCTGCTGGTGTGGGATGGGGGATGCCTGATGCAGGCTGGCTGCTTTGGGTGTGGCTGATGCATCAGGGCAGAGATAGTCCTGATGCATCAGGGCAGAGATAGTCCTGATGCATCAGGGCAGAGATAGTCCTGGTGCATCAGGGCAGAGATAGTCCTGATGCATCAGGGCAGAGATAGTCCTGGGCATCAGGGCAGAGATAGTCCTGGTGCATCAGGGCAGAGATAGTCCTGGGCATCAGGGCAGAGATAGTCCTGGTGCATCAGGGCAGAGATAGTCCTGGTGCATCAGGGCAGAGATAGTCCTGGTGCATCAGGGCAGAGATAGTCCTGGTGCATCAGGGCAGAGATAGTCCTGATAGCACTGGATGCCAATGGACCACCACTACAGATGCCCCCTTGTTTCCAACTACTTAATAGATGCATTTGTATTTCGGCAGTATTTTCCTCACCTGTTAAAAGGCCGATCACCGCACTGTCTTAATTGTGACATATCAGATGTTAAGAGTCTGGACAGTTGGGTTCTAACTTTCTAAGTAACTTTACAAAACCATCTTAACAAGGTAACGTCTAGCGTTCCAATGGAGGTGTAAGGTATAATCTTTCCTTTTTTTACACTAAACTCACACTTGTCTTTTCTTACTACCACTGACTTTGCTGATAGCTGCTTTAACGAGGGAAGTATTTACTATAGCTAGGTGTCCCTCCAATTGGCGACAGTTATTCATGCGAATATTCTAAAATCCTAATTTTCCCACCAGATTTGTGTTTCCATCACATTTACTTGTGGCAAATAAAAAGGCTGTGCGTGATGCCGTAGTGCACATAAAAATACATTTTCGCGGTTAAATTCCATGTACGAAATAAAAAAATACAAATTACATTGATTTCCATCGCATTTTCAACTGTGATAGTTTTCTCACAAAAAAATGTTGCGTTATGTAGAGAGTGTGCCCACTCTAGTATTGGCACGGTGTGTTCTAGCCAACAGCGCGCAGATACGCATAGCCGACATTACATGATGAGATTATTATGGACAAAAGAGAAAGATTATTTTTATTTGTCAAATGGCAGCTAAACATCGATGATCATGTCATCAGAATAAGACCTTTGATTTTTTGTGGGGGAGGAGCTACAAACTCATTACTTTGCACTTTCACCAACCTGTGAAGTTTATCAGAATGTATTTCATCTGTAGCCTAATACACTGCATGCTTTCAAGACGAGTCGTAGTGGGAGGACCACACAACATGTCATCGTGTGACTCAAAGTTTACTTTGATATATGATGGTTATTATATCAATATTTGCACATAAAAGCGTTTCCAATTAAATTTCTCGCATAATAATTCATTTTACCGACATAAAAAGATCCCACCTTGTCTATTTTTTGTTGTTGTCGACTTTTGGAAAGTATACATAATTGTTTTCTGTTTCCATGTCAAGCCTGTCATGACATTATTCTTCTTTTATCCGAAATGTACTTTACTTACATGAAAAGGTTGGATGGAAACCTGGTTTATAACTGTGATATGTGGTTATCTCACCTAGCTACCTTGAGATGAATGCACCAACTTTAAGTCACTCTGGATACTAGCGTCTGCTAAATAACTCAAATGTAATGTTAATGTTATTTCATTGTTGTGTAACTATAAGAGTGGGAGGCAGGAATGAACATTGGCTTATCACTTACCCAGAGTGAGCGCTCCAGACAGAGTGCTATCAGGACTGCAGGACCTCCCCCACCAGAGAGAGTGTGTGTGTGTGTGTGTGTATGTGTGTATGTGTGTGTGTGTGTGTGTGTGTGTGTGTGTGTGTGTGTGTGTGTGTGTGTGTGTGTGTGTGTGTGTGTGTGTGTGTGTGTGTGTGTGTGTGTGTGTTTGCATGGTTGAATAGTTCCGTTACACCATGACCTCTGTAGTGTTGGCATGTTGCCTCAAGCTATGTGCTTGTGCTACTTACTGTATCCTGTTTACAATGCTTCCATTGATAATGACATGGCAACATGTTGTTGGATACATACATTTACTTTCAGATCCTTAGACTGTGCTAAACATTGTTGAGTCATGACGTTCACAATGATTGAGCTGTATAACAAGGAGACTGAGACCCGACACAGTGACACTGCCACATGAAACTATCACATTGTCCCTTCGCTCCACAAGCCAGCCGTCTATGACGTCACAAGTCAACCTGCTTTAGACGTGTTCTATCATAGAGAGTGCCTGATAGTAAAACCTTATGATGTGATTACCTGTACACAGTGTTGCTGTCTACCCCTCTCTGCTCTGTCCTGCTACCCCCTGCAGACGCAGTAGACTGGAAGAGATCCTGCCCATCAATAATACATGGAGCTTGGAGATGTGATGCTTACAGTATTGTGTAGAGCTCAATAGTGCCCACACAGCCCACTATATAGGGGCCAGTAAAGCCCATGTTATTTGTATTTATTATGGATCCCCGTTAGTTCCTGCCAAGGCAGCAGCTACTCTTCCTGGGGTTTATTATGGATCCCCATTAGTTCATGCCAAGGTAGCAGCTACTCTTCCTGGGGTTTATTATGGATCCCCATTAGTTCCTGCCAAGGCAGCAGCTACTCTTCCTGGGGTTTATTATGGATCCCCGTTAGTTCCTGCCAAGGTAGCAGCTACTCTTCCTGAGGTTTATTATGGATCCCCGTTAGTTCCTGCCAAGGTAGCAGCTACTCTTCCTGGGGTTTATTATGGATCCCCATTAGTTCCTGCCAAGGCAGCAGCTACTCTTCCTGGGGTTTATTATGGATCCCCGTTAGTTCCTGCCAAGGCAGCAGCTACTCTTCCTGGGGTTTATTATGGATCCCCGTTAGTTCCTGCCAAGGCAGCAGCTACTCTTCCTGGGGTTTATTATGGATCCCCGTTAGTTCCTGCCAAGGCAGCAGCTACTCTTCCTGGGGTTTATTATGGATCCCCATTAGTTCCTGTCAAGGCAGCAGCTACTCTTCCTAGGGTTTATTATGGATCCCCGTTAGTTCCTGCCAAGGCAGCAGCTACTTTTCCTGGGGTTTATTATGGATCCCCATTAGTTCCTGCCAAGGCAGCAGCTACTCTTCCTGGGGTTTATTATGGATCCCCATTAGTTCCTGCCAAGGCAGCAGCTACTCTTCCTGGGGTTTATTATGGATCCCCATTAGTTCCTGCCAAGGCAGCAGCTACTCTTCCTGGGGTTTATTATGGATCCTCATAAGTTCCTGCCAAGGCAGCAGCTACTCTTCCTGGGGTTTATTATAGATCCCCATTAGTTCCTGCCAAGGCAGCAGCTACTCTTCCTGGGGTTTATTATGGATCCCCATTACTTCCTGCCAATGCAGCAGCTACTCTTCCTGGGGTTTATTATGGATCCTCGTTAGTTCCTGCCAAGGCAGCAGCTACTCTTCCTGGGGTTTATTATGGATCCCCGTTAGTTCCTGCCAAGGCAGCAGCTACTCTTCCTGGGGTTTATTATGGATCCCCGTTAGTTCCTGCCAAGGCAGCAGCTACTCTTCCTGGGGTTTATTATGGATCCCCGTTAGTTCCTGCCAAGGCAGCAGCTACTCTTCCTGGGGTTTATTATGGATCCCCGTTAGTTCCTGCCAAGGCAGCAGCTACTCTTCCTGGGGTTTATTATGGATCCCCGTTAGTTCCTGCCAAGGCAGCAGCTACTCTTCCTGGGGTTTATTATGGATCCCCGTTAGTTCCTGCCAAGGCAGCAGCTACTCTTCCTGGGGTTTCTTATGGATCCCCGTTAGTTCCTGCCAAGGCAGCAGCTACTCTTCCTGGGGTTTATTATGGATCCCCGTTAGTTCCTGCCAAGGCAGCAGCTACTCTTCCTGGAGTTTATTATGGATCCCCGTTAGTTCCTGCCAAGGCAGCAGCTACTCTTCCTGGGGTTTATTATGGATCCCCGTTAGTTCCTGCCAAGGCAGCAGCTACTCTTCCTGGGGTTTATTATGGATCCCCATTAGTTCCTGCCAAGGCAGCAGCTACTCTTCCTGGGGTTTATTATGGATCCCCATTAGTTCCTGCCAAGGCAGCAGCTACTCTTCCTGGGGTTTATTATGGATCCTCATTAGTTCCTGCCAAGGCAGCAGCTACTCTTCCTGGGGTTTATTATGGATCCTAATTAGTTCCTGCCAAGGCAGCAGCTACTCTTCCTGGGGTTTATTATGGATCCCCATTAGTTCATGCCAAGGTAGCAGCTACTCTTCCTGGGGTTTATTATGGATCCCCATTAGTTCCTGCCAAGGCAGCAGCTACTCTTCCTGGGGTTTATTATGGATCCCCGTTAGTTCCTGCCAAGGTAGCAGCTACTCTTCCTGAGGTTTATTATGGATCCCCGTTAGTTCCTGCCAAGGTAGCAGCTACTCTTCCTGGGGTTTATTATGGATCCCCATTAGTTCCTGCCAAGGCAGCAGCTACTCTTCCTGGGGTTTATTATGGATCCCCGTTAGTTCCTGCCAAGGCAGCAGCTACTCTTCCTGGGGTTTATTATGGATCCCCGTTAGTTCCTGCCAAGGCAGCAGCTACTCTTCCTGGGGTTTATTATGGATCCCCGTTAGTTCCTGCCAAGGCAGCAGCTACTCTTCCTGGGGTTTATTATGGATCCCCATTAGTTCCTGTCAAGGCAGCAGCTACTCTTCCTAGGGTTTATTATGGATCCCCGTTAGTTCCTGCCAAGGCAGCAGCTACTTTTCCTGGGGTTTATTATGGATCCCCATTAGTTCCTGCCAAGGCAGCAGCTACTCTTCCTGGGGTTTATTATGGATCCCCATTAGTTCCTGCCAAGGCAGCAGCTACTCTTCCTGGGGTTTATTATGGATCCCCATTAGTTCCTGCCAAGGCAGCAGCTACTCTTCCTGGGGTTTATTATGGATCCCCATTAGTTCCTGCCAAGGCAGCAGCTACTCTTCCTGGGGTTTATTATGGATCCTCATAAGTTCCTGCCAAGGCAGCAGCTACTCTTCCTGGGGTTTATTATAGATCCCCATTAGTTCCTGCCAAGGCAGCAGCTACTCTTCCTGGGGTTTATTATGGATCCCCATTACTTCCTGTCAATGCAGCAGCTACTCTTCCTGGGGTTTATTATGGATCCTCGTTAGTTCCTGCCAAGGCAGCAGCTACTCTTCCTGGGGTTTATTATGGATCCCCGTTAGTTCCTGCCAAGGCAGCAGCTACTCTTCCTGGGGTTTATTATGGATCCCCGTTAGTTCCTGCCAAGGCAGCAGCTACTCTTCCTGGGGTTTATTATGGATCCCCGTTAGTTCCTGCCAAGGCAGCAGCTACTCTTCCTGGGGTTTATTATGGATCCCCGTTAGTTCCTGCCAAGGCAGCAGCTACTCTTCCTGGGGTTTATTATGGATCCCCGTTAGTTCCTGCCAAGGCAGCAGCTACTCTTCCTGGGGTTTCTTATGGATCCCCGTTAGTTCCTGCCAAGGCAGCAGCTACTCTTCCTTGGGTTTATTATGGATCCCCGTTAGTTCCTGCCAAGGCAGCAGCTACTCTTCCTGGAGTTTATTATGGATCCCCGTTAGTTCCTGCCAAGGCAGCAGCTACTCTTCCTGGGGTTTATTATGGATCCCCGTTAGTTCCTGCCAAGGCAGCAGCTACTCTTCCTGGGGTTTATTATGGATCCCCATTCGTTCCTGCCAAGGCAGCAGCTACTCTTCCTGGGGTTTATTATGGATCCCCATTAGTTCCTGCCAAGGCAGCAGCTACTCTTCCTGGGGTTTATTATGGATCCTCATTAGTTCCTGCCAAGGCAGCAGCTACTCTTCCTGGGGTTTATTATGGATCCTAATTAGTTCCTGCCAAGGCAGCAGCTACTCTTCCTGGGGTTTATTATAGATCCTCATAAGTTCCTGCCAAGGCAGCAGCTACTCTTCCTGGGGTTTATTATGGATCCCCATTAGTTCCTGCCAAGGCAGCAGCTACTCTTCCTGGGGTTTATTATGGATCCTCATAAGTTCCTGCCAAGGCAGCAGATACTCTTCCTGGGGTTTATTATGGATCCTCATAAGTTCCTGCCAAGGCAGCAGCTACTCTTCCTGGGGTTTCTTATGGATCCCTGTTAGTTCCTGCCAAGGCAGCAGCTACTCTTCCTGGGGTTTATTATGGATCCCCGTTAGTTCCTGCCAAGGCAGCAGCTACTCTTCCTGGAGTTTATTATGGATCCCCGTTAGTTCCTGCCAAGGCAGCAGCTACTCTTCCTGGGGTTTATTATGGATCCCCGTTAGTTCCTGCCAAGGCAGCAGCTACTCTTCCTGGGGTTTATTATGGATCCCCATTAGTTCCTGCCAAGGCAGCAGCTACTCTTCCTGGGGTTTATTATGGATCCCCATTAGTTCCTGCCAAGGCAGCAGCTACTCTTCCTGGGGTTTATTATGGATCCTCATTAGTTCCTGCCAAGGCAGCAGCTACTCTTCCTGGGGTTTATTATGGATCCTAATTAGTTCCTGCCAAGGCAGCAGCTACTCTTCCTGGGGTTTATTATGGATCCTCATTAGTTCCTGCCAAGGCAGCAGCTACTCTTCCTGGGGTTTATTATGGATCCCCATTAGTTCCTGCCAAGGCAGCAGCTACTCTTCCTGGGGTCCAGCAACATTAAGGCAGTTATATACAATTACAAATATTACATGACATTACATTTCATAACACTTTTCACAATGCATTCAGTGTGTGCCCTTAGGCCACTACTCTACTACCATATATATACAATACATGTGTTCGTATGTGTAGAGTGTGTAGAGTGCTTGTGTTAGCATGTGCGTGTGTATGCGTGTGTGCGTGTGTCTTCACAGTCCCAGCTGTTTCATAAGGTTCTATCTGTTTTTTAAAAGATTCTACATGCATCAATTACTTGATGTGGAATAGAGTTCCATGTAGCCATGACTATGTAGTACTGTGTGCCTCCCATAGTCTGTTCTACTGACTTCTTCACAGTGGATCCCTCTTCTTCTCTGTTCTACTAGCTGCTTCACAGTGGATCCCTCTTCTTCTCTGTTCTACTGGCTGCTGCACAGTGGATCCCTCTTCTTCTCTGTTCTACTGGCTGCTGCACAGTGGATCCCTCTCCTTCTCTGTTTTACTGGCTGCTGCACAGTGGATCCCTCTTCTTCTCTGTTCTACTGGCTGCTTTACAGTGGATCCCTCTTATTCTCTGTTCTACTAGCTGCTGCACAGTGGATCCCTCTTCTTCTCTGTTCTACTGGCTGCTTCACAGTGGATCCCTCTTCTCTTTTCTACTGGCTGCTGCACAGTGGATCCCTCTTCTTTGTTGTACTGGCTGCTGCACAGTGGATCCCTCTTCTTCTCTGTTCTACTAGCTGCTTCACAGTGGATCCCTCTTCTTCTCTGTTTTACTGGCTGCTGCACAGTGGATCCCTCTTCTTCTCTGTTCTACTGGCTGCTTTACAGTGGATCCCTCTTATTCTCTGTTCTACTAGCTGCTGCACAGTGGATCCCTCTTCTTCTCTGTTCTACTAGCTGCTGCACAGTGGATCCCTCTTCTTCTCTGTTCTACTAGCTGCTTCACAGTGGATCCCTCTTCTTCTCTGTTCTACTAGCTGCTTCACAGTGGATCCCTCTTCTTCTCTGTTCTACTAGCTGCTTCACAGTGGATCCCTCTTCTTCTCTGTTCTACTAGCTGCTTCACAGTGGATCCCTCTTCTTCTCTGTTCTACTAGCTGCTGCACAGTGGATCCCTCTTCTTCTCTGTTCTATATGTGTTGAAGTGTGGTGGTGAGGTGATAAGGGCCTCAATGGAACAAACACTAACCGCAAACAAAACAGCAACCCCTCTCCCTACAGATGTAGGATCTTAATTTGATCACTCTTTTATTGTAGATAATTGTCCTGCACTGCAGGAAATGCAAACCAGTAGTGTATTTGAGTTTTAAAAAGGCTTCTAAAGTTTGTAATTCCCACTTTGAAATTTCAGACTTGATTTGCCCTAACGAAAAATGTATCAACCCCGACAAAAATGTCCGTAAATTGTAATCAACATAATAATTCACATTTCCTGTTGCTGCAGGATTATTTTCCTGCTGTAGCAAACTGGCTCAAATTAAGATCCTAGATTTGTAGTTTCCATCAATGCAAGTAACTTGTGTATTACCAACAGTTGGAAAGTGTTTTGACAGGAGCAAGGAGGCTAGTTGAGGGGGCCAGGGCTTCTATCTTAGTATTGCTATAGGTTCATACGGTAGGTCTTACTATCTGCCCACTGGTGTAGAACTACACAAACTGCTGGATATCATCTGAATAGGATTCCCATTGACTGAGGGAAAGTCAGCCAACTTGTCAAGGGGTGGAAATGGACATGTACAATGTCATCTGCATTGTGTCTGGCTCAGTAGTGTTGTAGCAGCTTATCTTGTACAAAGAAAAGCACTTTATCTCAGTCCTCTTGAGGACTCACAGTGGTCTGATTGTTGGTTCAGTTGGAAAAAGAACCTATGACCTTGAGATCAAATAGAATGACAGGATGTTGTTGTCCTCTTTCAGAATGTCAGGGGCTGGCACGGTAGTGGCATTAGAATGTGTGTGTGTGTGTGTGTGTGTGTGTGTGTGTGTGTGTGTGTGTGTGTGTGTGTGTGTGTGTGTGTGTGTGTGTGTGTGTGTGTGTGTGTGTGTGTGTGTGTGTGTGTGTGTGTGTGTGTGTGTGTGTGTGTGTGTGTGCAGAATGTCTTTATGTTTGGTGTGATATAGGTGTGTTTGATCTGCTGACACATATAGTCCACGCCAGTTGAGGCCTGAGTTCAGCTGAGGTAGCTACTCTACTGGCTACAGGCCCACTGCTGCACTGCTCTACCCTGTTAGCACACTGCACGGCACGCACAGAGAAACTGACTCTACAGTCAAACACACCTAGTGGCTCATGAAGGATAGATACTGAACATCATGTCGGTTTATGAATGAGAAAAAAAACACTCAAAGTGGGTTAACACCACGAGTGTTTTAAATCATAGTTCTCAGCTTAAAGTGGGTTAACACCACAAGTGTTTTAAGTTATAGTTCCCAGCTTAAAATGGGTTAACACCATGTGTGTTTTAAATCATAGTTCTCAGCTTAAAGTGGGTTAACACCACGAGTGTTTTAAATCATAGTTCTCAGCTTAAAGTGGGTTAACACCACGAGTGTTTTAAATTATAGTTCTCAGCTTAAAATGGGTTAACACCATGTGTGTTTTAAATCATAGTTCTCAGCTTAAAGTGGGTTAACACCACGAGTGTTTTAAATCATAGTTCTCAGCTTAAAGTGGGTTAACACCACGAGTGTTTTATGTCATAGTTATCAGCTTTAAAGCTCCAATATGTAACTTTTGGGGGCATCTGTGTATTCTCTTGACTGCTTTCAATCATTTCCCACATACTCTGCGTTGTTTTATATACCTCTCCACGTCATACATAAAGTGATTTGAATATTGTTCTGTCCTGCAGGTTCCTCATCGTGCTCACCTGTCTTGTCCTCAGTGTGCTCTCTACTATAGGGCAGTATCAGGCTCTGGCACATGGCACGCTCTTCTGGGTGGTGAGTTATTATATTATTATATACTCTACTATAGGGTAGTACCAGGCTCTGACACTCTCTTCTGGATGGTGAGTTATTATATTATTATATACTCTACTATAGGGCAGTACCAGGCTCTGACACTCTCTTCTGGGTGGTGAGTTATTATATTATTATATACTCTACTATAGGGTAGTACCAGGCTCTGACACTCTCTTCTGGGTGGTGAGTTATTATATTATTATATACTCTACTATAGGGCAGTACCAGGCTCTGACACTCTCTTCTGGGTGGTGAGTTATTATATACTCTACTATAGGACAGTACCAGGCTCTGACACTCTCTTCTGGGTGGTGAGTTATTATATTATTATATACTCTACTATAGGGTAGTACCAGGCTCTGACACTCTCTTTTGGGTGGTGAGTTATTATATTATTATATACTCTACTATAGGGCAGTACCAGGCTCTGACACTCTCTTCTGGGTGGTGAGTTATCATATTATTATATACTCTACTATAGGGCAGTACCAGGCTCTGACACTCTCTTCTGGGTGGTGAGTTATTATATTGTTATATACTCTACTATAGGGCAGTACCAGGCTCTGACACTCTCTTCTGGGTGGTGAGTTATTATATTATTATATACTCTACTATAGGGCAGTACCAGGCTCTGACACTCTCTTCTGGGTGGTGAGTTATTATATACTCTACTATAGGGCAGTACCAGGCTCTGACACTCTCTTCTGGGTGGTGAGTTATTATATTATTATATACTCTACTATAGGGTAGTACCAGGCTCTGACACTCTCTTCTGGGTGGAGAGTTATTATATTATTATATACTCTACTATAGGGCAGTACCAGGCTCTGACACTCTCTTCTGGGTGGTGAGTTATTATATTGTTATATACTCTACTATAGGGTAGTACCAGGCTCTGACACTCTCTTCTGGGTGGTGAGTTATTATATTATTATATACTCTACTATAGGGCAGTACCAGGCTCTGACACTCTCTTCTGGGTGGTGAGTTATTATATACTCTACTATAGGGCAGTACCAGGCTCTGACACTCTCTTCTGGGTGGTGAGTTATTATATTATTATATACTCTACTATAGGGTAGTACCAGGCTCTGACACTCTCTTCTGGGTGGAGAGTTATTATATTATTATATACTCTACTATAGGGTAGTACCAGGCTCTGACACTCTCTTCTGGGTGGAGAGTTATTATATTATTATATACTCTACTATAGGGTAGTACCAGGCTCTGACACTCTCTTCTGGGTGGAGAGTTATTATATTATTATATACTCTACTATAGGGTAGTACCAGGCTCTGACACTCTCTTCTGGGTGGTGAGTTATTATATTATTATATACTCTACTATAGGGTAGTACCAGGCTCTGACACTCTCTTCTGGGTGGTGAGTTGGAACAGCAACATGCTCTTAGTTTAATGTATTTTATGAAGCTCATTTTACATCAGCAGTTGTCACAACGTGCTTTACAGAAACCTGAGCCTGAATCTTCAAAGCGCAAGCAATGCCCAGTGGCTAGGACGAACTCCCTAGAAGGCAGAAACCTGGGATGAAACCTAGAGAGGAACCAGGCTCTGAGAGGTGGCCAGTCCTCCTCATGTTTACAGTCAGGTTTGGGTAATTCAGTAGGATATTTATGTTATTTACTGCCAAAGTGTAACACCCACCTGTGTGATGCCATGGGAGACAGAATGCTTACACTGAGGAGGGGATGGTTGATGAATCAGTCAGCCAATTAGGAATCAGTGGATACATTTATGCTTTTTGGTTACTTGCCAGTAGGACAACCCCAAAATGTTACTGCATTTCTCCACAATATTCAGATCCTTATTGTGTAACAGAGTTGATAGGCCAGCAGAGGACAGATCCTTATTGTGTAACAGAGTTGATAGGCCAGCAGAGGACAGATCCTTATTGTGTAACAGAGTTGCTTGGCCAGCAGAGAGCAGACCCTTATTGTGTAACAGAGTTGATAGGCCAACAGAGAGCAGACCCTTATTGTGTAACAGAGTTGATAGGCCAGCAGAGGACAGATCCTTATTGTGTAACAGAGTTGATAGGCCAGCAGAGGACAGATCCTTATTGTGTAACAGAGTTGATAGGCCAGCAGAGGGCAGATCCTTATTGTGTAACAGAGTTGCTAGGCCAGCAGAGAGCAGATCCTTATTGTGTAACAGAGTTGCTTGGCCAGCAGAGAGCAGATCCTTATTGTGTAACAGAGTTGATAGGCCAGCAGAGGGCAGATCCTTATTGTGTAACAGAGTTGCTTGGCCAGCAGAGGACAGATCCTTATTGTGTAACAGAGTTGCTTGGCCAGCAGAGAGGAGATCCTTATTGTGTAACAGAGTTGCTTGGCCAGCAGAGAGCAGATCCTTATTGTGTAACAGAGTTGATAGGCCAGCAGAGGACAGATCCTTATTGTGTAACAGAGTTGCTTGGCCAGCAGAGAGCAGATCCTTATTGTGTAACAGAGTTGATAGGCCAGCAGAGGGCAGATCCTTATTGTGTAACAGAGTTGCTTGGCCAGCAGAGGGCAGATCCTTATTGTGTAACAGAGTTGCTTGGCCAGCAGAGGACAGATCCTTATTGTGTAACAGAGATGATAGGCCAGCAGAGAGCAGATCCTTATTGTGTAACAGAGATGATAGGCCAGCAGAGAGCAGATCCTTATTGTGTAACAGAGTTGCTTGGCCAGCAGAGGACAGATCCTTATTGTGTAACAGAGTTGCTTGGCCAGCAGAGGGCAGATCCTTATTGTGTAACAGAGTTGATAGGCCAGCAGAGGACAGATCCTTATTGTGTAACAGAGTTGCTTGGCCAGCAGAGGGCAGATCCTTATTGTGTAACAGAGTTGCTAGGCCAGCAGAGGGCAGATCCTTATTGTGTAACAGAGTTGCTTGGCCAGCAGAGGGCAGATCCTTATTGTGTAACATAGTTGCTTGGCCAGCAGAGGGCAGATCCTTATTGTGTAACAGAGTTGCTTGGCCAGCAGAGGGCAGATCCTTATTGTGTAACAGAGTTGCTTGGCCAGCAGAGGGCAGATCCTTATTGTGTAACATAGTTGCTTGGCCAGCAGAGGGCAGATCCTTATTGTGTAACAGAGTTGCTTGGCCAGCAGAGGGCAGATCCTTATTGTGTAACAGAGTTGCTAAGCCAGCAGAGGGCAGATCCTTATTGTGTAACAGAGTTGCTTGGCCAGCAGAGGGCAGATCCTTATTGTGTAACATAGTTGCTTGGCCAGCAGAGGGCAGATCCTTATTGTGTAACATAGTTGCTTGGCCAGCAGAGGGCAGATCCTTATTGTGTAACAGAGTTGCTTGGCCAGCAGAGGGCAGATCCTTATTGTGTAACAGAGTTGCTAAGCCAGCAGAGGGCAGATCCTTATTGTGTAACAGAGTTGCTAAGCCAGCAGAGGGCAGATCCTTATTGTGTAACAGAGTTGCTTGGCCAGCAGAGGGCAGATCCTTATTGTGTAACAGAGTTGCTTGGCCAGCAGAGGGCAGATCCTTATTGTGTAACAGAGTTGCTAAGCCAGCAGAGGGCAGATCCTTATTGTGTAACAGAGATGAAAGGCCAGCAGAGAGCAGATCCTTATTGTGTAACAGAGCTGCTTGGCCAGCAGAGGGCAGATCCTTATTGTGTAACAGAGTTGATAGGCCAGCAGAGGGCAGATCCTTATTGTGTAACAGAGTTGATAGGCCAGCAGAGAGCAGATCCTTATTGTGTAACAGAGTTGCTAGGCCAGCAGAGAGCAGATCCTTATTGTGTAACAGAGTTGCTAGGCCAGCAGAGGGCAGATCCTTATTGTGTAACAGAGTTGCTAGGCCAGCAGAGGGCAGATCCTTATTGTGTAACAGAGATGATAGGCCAGCAGAGGGCAGATCCTTATTGTGTAACAGAGTTGCTTGGCCAGCAGAGGGCAGATCCTTATTGTTGTTACAGAGTTGATAGGCCAGCAGAGGGCAGGTCCTTATTGTGTAACAGAGTTGCTAG
The DNA here is from genome assembly GCF_029448725.1 of Salvelinus fontinalis. Taxonomy (NCBI): domain Eukaryota; kingdom Metazoa; phylum Chordata; class Actinopteri; order Salmoniformes; family Salmonidae; genus Salvelinus; species Salvelinus fontinalis. The sequence continues at coordinate 1,384,887 of NC_074699.1, forward strand.
GCCAGCAGAGAGCAGATCCTTATTGTGTAACAGAGTTGATAGGCCAGCAGAGAGCAGATCCTTATTGTGTAACAGAGTTGATAGGCCAGCAGAGGACAGATCCTTATTGTGTAACAGAGTTGCTTGGCCAGCAGAGGGCAGATCCTTATTGTGTAACAGAGTTGCTAGGCCAGCAGAGAGCAGATCCTTATTGTGTAACAGAGTTGATAGGCCAGCAGAGGACAGATCCTTATTGTGTAACAGAGTTGCTTGGCCAGCAGAGGGCAGATCCTTATTGTGTAACAGAGTTGCTAGGCCAGCAGAGAGCAGATCCTTATTGTGTAACAGAGTTGATAGGCCAGCAGAGGGCAGATCCTTATTGTGTAAAAGAGTTGATAGGCCAGCAGAGGACAGATCCTTATTGTGTAACAGAGTTGCTTGGCCAGCAGAGAGCAGATCCTTATTGTGTAACAGAGTTGCTTGGCAGCAGAGGGCAGATCCTTATTGTGTAACAGAGTTGCTAGGCCAGCAGAGAGCAGATCCTTATTGTGTAACAGAGTTGCTTGGCCAGCAGAGAGCAGATCCTTATTGTGTAACAGAGTTGATAGGCCAGCAGAGAGCAGACCCTTATTGTGTAACAGAGTTGCTTGGCCAGCAGAGGGCAGATCCTTATTGTGTAACAGAGTTGCTTGGCCAGCAGAGGGCAGATCCTTATTGTGTAACAGAGTTGATAGGCCAGCAGAGGGCAGATCCTTATTGTGTAACAGAGATGATAGGCCAGCAGAGGGCAGATCCTTATTGTGTAACAGAGTTGCTTGGCCAGCAGAGGGCAGATCCTTATTGTGTAACAGAGTTGCTAGGCCAGCAGAGAGCAGATCCTTATTGTGTAACAGAGTTGCTTGGCCAGCAGAGAGCAGATCCTTATTGTGTAACAGAGATGATAGGCCAGCAGAGGGCAGATCCTTATTGTGTAACAGAGTTGCTTGGCCAGCAGAGGGCAGATCCTTATTGTGTAACAGAGTTGCTAAGCCAGCAGAGGGCAGATCCTTATTGTGTAACAGAGTTGCTTGGCCAGCAGAGGGCAGATCCTTATTGTGTAACAGAGTTGCTTGGCCAGCAGAGGGCAGATCCTTATTGTGTAACAGAGTTGCTAAGCCAGCAGAGGGCAGATCCTTATTGTGTAACAGAGTTGCTAAGCCAGCAGAGGGCAGATCCTTATTGTGTAACAGAGTTGCTTGGCCAGCAGAGGGCAGATCCTTATTGTGTAACAGAGTTGCTTGGCCAGCAGAGGGCAGATCCTTATTGTGTAACAGAGTTGCTAGGCCAGCAGAGGACAGATCCTTATTGTGTAACAGAGATGATAGGCCAGCAGAGGGCAGATCCTTATTGTGTAACAGAGTTGCTTGGCCAGCAGAGGACAGATCCTTATTGTGTAACAGAGTTGCTAGGCCAGCAGAGGGCAGATCCTTATTGTGTAACAGAGTTGCTTGGCCAGCAGAGGACAGATCCTTATTGTGTAACAGAGTTGCTTGGCCAGCAGAGGGCAGATCCTTATTGTGTAACAGAGTTGCTAGGCCAGCAGAGAGCAGATCCTTATTGTGTAACAGAGTTGATAGGCCAGCAGAGGACAGATCCTTATTGTGTAACAGAGTTGCTTGGCCAGCAGAGGACAGATCCTTATTGTGTAACAGAGTTGCTTGGCCAGCAGAGGGCAGATCCTTATTGTGTAACAGAGTTGATAGGCCAGCAGAGAGCAGTAGTGGTCTATTTTCTCTCTACACTATAGAAAGGTCATTCTTCCTATGACAGTCTTCTCTCTCCCCATCCGCCCAAACCTTCAGCACAACATGTATGGTCAGATAGCTATCCCAAACATCAAACACCTAACCTGACCCTAAACTCCAGCCATACCAGGCCCCTAACACCAAACCTGACCCTAAACTCCAGCCATACCAGACCCCTAACATCTAACCTGACCCTAAACTCCAGCCATACCAGACCCCTAACCTGACCCTAAACTCCAGCCATACCAGGCCCCTAACATCTAACCTGACCCTAAACTCCAGCCATACCAGGCCCCTAACACCAAACCTGACCCTAAACTCCAGCCATACCAGGCCCCTAACACCAAACCTGACCCTAAACTCCAGCCATACCAGGCCCCTAACACCAAACCTGACCCTAAACTCCAGCCATACCAGGCCCCTAACACCTAACCTGACCCTAAACTCCAGCCATACCAGTCCCCTAACACCAAACCTGACCCTAAACTCCAGCCATACCAGTCCCCTAACACCAAACCTGACCCTAAACTCCAGCCATACCAGACCCCTAACACCAACCCTGACCCTAAACTCCAGCCATACCAGGCCCCTAACACCAAACCTGACCCTAAACTCCAGCCATACCAGGCCCCTAACACCAAACCTGACCCTAAACTCCAGCCATACCAGTCCCCTAACACCAAACCTGACCCTAAACTCCAGCCATACCAGGCCCCTAACACCTAACCTGACCCTAAACTCCAGCCATACCAGTCCCCTAACACCAAACCTGACCCTAAACTCCAGCCATACCAGACCCCTAACACCAAACCTGACCCTAAACTCCAGCCAAACCAGTCCCCTAACACCTAACCTGACCCTAAACTCCAGCCATACCAGGCCCCTAACATCAAACCTGACCCTAAACTCCAGCCATACCAGACCCCTAACACCAACCCTGACCCTAAACTCCAGCCATACCAGTCCCCTAACATCAAACCTGACCCTAAACTCCAGCCATACCAGGCCCCTAACACCAAACCTGACCCTAAACTCCAGCCATACCAGACCCCTAACATCTAACCTGACCCTAAACTCCAGCCATACCAGACCCCTAACCTGACCCTAAACTCCAGCCATACCAGGCCCCTAACATCTAACCTGACCCTAAACTCCAGCCATACCAGGCCCCTAACACCAAACCTGACCCTAAACTCCAGCCATACCAGACCCCTAACACCAAACCTGACCCTAAACTCCAGCCATACCAGGCCCCTAACACCAAACCTGACCCTAAACTCCAGCCATACCAGGCCCCTAACACTAAAACCAAACCCGAAACTCCAGACATACCAGGACCCTAACACCTAACCTGACCCTAAACTCCAGCTATACCAGTACCCTAACACCAAACCTGACCCTAAACTCCAGCCATACCAGACCCCTAACACCAAACCTGACCCTAAACTCCAGCCATACCAGTCCCCTAACACCAAACCTGACCCTAAACTCCAGCCATACCAGGCCCCTAACACCAAACCTGACCCTAAACTCCAGCCATACCAGTCCCCTAACACCAAACCTGACCCTAAACTCCAGCCATACCAGACCCCTAACACCAAACCTGACCCTAAACTCCAGCCATACCAGTCCCCTAACACCTAACCTGACCCTAAACTCCAGCCATACCAGGCCCCTAACACCAAACCTGACCCTAAACTCCAGCCATACCAGACCCCTAACACCAAACCTGACCCTAAACTCCAGCCATACCAGTCCCCTAACATCAAACCTGACCCTAAACTCCAGCCATACCAGGCCCCTAACACCAAACCTGACCCTAAACTCCAGCCATACCAGACCCCTAACACCAAACCTGACCCTAAGCTCCGCCATACCAGGCCCCTAACACCTAACCTGACCCTAAACTCCAGCCATACCAGGCCCCTAACACCTAACCTGACCCTAAACTCCAGCCATACCAGACCCCTAACACCTAACCTGACCTTAAACTCCAGCCATACCAGGCCCCTAACACCTAACCTGGCCCTAAACTCCAGCCTTACCAGTCCCCTAACACCAACCCTGACCCTAAACTCCAGCCATACCAGGCCCCTAACACCAACCCTGACCCTAAACTCCAGCCATACCAGGCCCCTAACACCTAACCTGACCCTAAACCCCAGCCATACCAGTCCCCTAACACCAAACCTGACCCTAAACTCCAGCCATACCAGTCCCCTAACACCAAACCTGACCCTAAACTCCAGCCATACCAGACCCCTAACACCAAACCTGACCCTAAACTCCAGCCATACCAGTCCCCTAACACCTAACCTGACCCTAAACTCCAGCCATACCAGGCCCCTAACACCAAACCTGACCCTAAACTCCAGCCATACCAGACCCCTAACACCAAACCTGACCCTAAACTCCAGCCATACCAGTCCCCTAACATCAAACCTGACCCTAAACTCCAGCCATACCAGGCCCCTAACACCAAACCTGACCCTAAACTCCAGCCATACCAGACCCCTAACACCAAACCTGACCCTAAACTCCGCCATACCAGGCCCCTAACACCTAACCTGACCCTAAACTCCAGCCATACCAGGCCCCTAACACCTAACCTGACCCTAAACTCCAGCCATACCAGGCCCCTAACACCTAACCTGACCCTAAACTCCAGCCATACCAGGCCCCTAACACCAAACCTGACCCTAAACTCCAGCCATACCAGACCCCTAACACCTAACCTGACCCTAAACTCCAGCCATACCAGGCCCCTAACACCAAACCTGACCCTAAACTCCAGCCATACCAGGCCCCTAACACCAAACCTGACCCTAAACTCCAGCCATACCAGGCCCCTAACACCAAACCTGACTTAAACTCCAGCCATACCAGACCCCTAACACCAAACCTGACCCTAAACTCCAGCCATACCAGACCCCTAACACCTAACCTGACCCTAAACTCCAGCCATACCAGGCCCCTAACACCTAACCTGGCCCTAAACTCCAGCCTTACCAGTCCCCTAACACCAACCCTGACCCTAAACTCCAGCCATACCAGGCCCCTAACACCAACCCTGACCCTAAACTCCAGCCATACCAGGCCCCTAACACCTAACCTGACCCTAAACCCCAGCCATACCAGTCCCCTAACACCAAACCTGACCCTAAACTCCAGCCATACCAGTCCCCTAACACCAAACCTGACCCTAAACTCCAGCCATACCAGTCCCCTAACACCAAACCTGACCCTAAACTCCAGCCATACCAGACCCCTAACACCAAACCTGACCCTAAACTCCAGCCATACCAGTCCCCTAACACCAAACCTGACCCTAAACTCCAGCCATACCAGTCCCCTAACACCAAACCTGACCCTAAACTCCAGCCATACCACGCCCCTAACACCAAACCTGCATTTTAAATTGTATTTCATCTTCACCCTTGTCTGATTCCTCGCCCTATCCTTCTGTCTAAAGACCATTTCATTCTTTAAGTCTCATTTTAGGGAATAATACTGTAATGCCAATAGTTGATTGGATGGAAGCCATCTTCATTGTATGAGGGAAACGTATTCACATTCATCACCAATATGTAGCATCCACCTGGATGGGTCTGCATAGCCATAGTCAAAATGGTATTATTTGTGAACCAAAAGAACTGTGAAATTTGTCCATGCTCACAGATCTGTGTTGACATACATACGCATCCCTAAATGTGACGTCAGCCAAAGCAACTCTGGATGTTTAAACCCATCCAGACCCTGACCCTAAATCCTTCCCTCAAACCTAGACACCACTGACCAGCTGCTGAGTTAAACAGCTCTTGTGTTTGTATGCTTAGTCTGGCTGACAGATCCCTTCTGCAGTCAGAGGAACGGAGACAAAGGAGAGGAAAGAGGGGGACTGCGCTTGAGCGTCGTCCTAGAGGAGAAAGAAAGAGGGCAAAGAGAGAGAGAACGAGGGATTATGGTTAGACAGGAGCGGGGTCGGAGTGTGGGGGCCACAAGGGCACGCACACGCAGGTTGAAAGTTCACCTCAGCCAGTGTCTAACAGGATTAAATGATGCTGTCCACTCATCAGGACGACGCCCAGAATTACAGATTAATCTGCGCCCGCAGAGGTGGGATTAGCAGGGTCCCTAACTAGAGAGGCGCTTCTGTTTGCCAGGGGCCCTAACTAGAGAGGCCCTTCTGTTTGCCAGGGGCCCTAACTAGAGAGGCCCTTCTGTTTGCCAGGGGCCCTAACTAGAGAGGCCCTTCTGTTTGCCAGGGGCCCTAACTAGAGAGGCCCTTCTGTTTGCCAGGGGCTCTAACTAGAGAGGCCCTTCTGTTTGCCAGGGGCCCTAACTAGATAGGCCCTTCTGTTTGACAGGGGCCCTAACTAGAGAGGCCCTTCTGTTTGCCAGGGGCCCTAACTAGAGAGGCCCTTCTGTTTGCCAGGGGCCCTAACTAGAGAGGCCCTTCTGTTTGCCAGGGGCCATAACTAGAGAGGCCCGTCTGTTTGCCAGTGGCCCTAACTAGACAGGCCCTTCTGTTTGCCAGGGGCCCTAACTAGAGAGGCCCTTCTGTTTGCCAGGGGCCCTAACTAGAGAGGCCATTCTGTTTGCCAGGGGCCCTAACTAGAGAGGCCCTTCTGTTTGCCAGGGGCCCTAACTAGAGAGGCCCTTCTGTTTGCCAGGGGCCCTAAATAGAGAGGCCATTCTGTTTGCCAGGGGCCCTAACTAGAGAGGCCCTTCTGTTTGCCAGGGACCCTAACTAGCTCTGCCCGGACAGTTGTCCTTCTTTTGTTTCTCAACTATAGGAAAAATAAAGAAAGAGATGTGTGAGTCGTCAGAACGTGAAAGACTGTTTTGAGCAAATTCATGACGCGACCCACTTAATGTTCAACTGATCAGGGACAGTGCTTTTTTCTGTGGCCAGATGTGTCCATATACATATCCCTGGATTTGATTCTTCATTTTTTGTGTCCCTATTTTAGTGCCACATAGTGTCTGACCTCAGTATAACTACGTTAGTAAGTCGGATCAGAAAGGGGCCTATAGGTGGAATGACTGGACCTCAATGCTGATGACCCTGCCCTCCGTCCTCCTCTCTCCTCCCCTCCATTCCCATCCCCACCACAACAACAACAGCTCTTCCTTTGTCTGGTTTGCACCCCAGTGCACGTGAGGTCACCACTTTACTCACTGTTAACAAGGTCCAGTGTAGATTCTCTCTTCCTGGAAGGAGTAACCTAGTGCATCGGTGGCACTTGCGTAATTTTAATTTAACCTTTTATTTAACTAGGCAAGTCAGTTAAGGACAAATTCTTATTTACAATGACGGCCTACCCCGCGGCCAAACCCTCCCCTAACCCGGATAACGCTGGGCCAATTGTGCGCCGCCCTATGGGACTCCCGATCACGGCCGGTTGTGATACAGCCCGGGATCGAACCAGGATCTGTAGTGACGCCCCTAGCACCGTGATGCAGTGCTGTAGACCGCTGCGCCACTCGGGAGCCCTGATACTAACATGTGTTTGCCCAACGCCAAGACGGAACATATATTGGGCATCTGTCACTCTTAAAAGTCCATTAAAGGTTATTGATTTTGTATTTGTCTTCTAAATTGCAAAATGCTAAACTTGCCAATTTGAATGGAATTGCATTGGCGTTAATTTCATTTCATTGTTTGATTCATGTCATGCACTGGGAGCCTTTTGGCGTCCATTTCAGTTCATTGTTTGATTCATGTCATGCACTGGGAGCCTTTTGGCGTCCATTTCAGTTCATTGTTTGATTCATGTCATGCACTGGGAGCCATTTGCCGTTCATTTCAGTTCATTGTTCAAAATGTCCCCTTTTCTTTTTATGTCAGATAGTCCAGCACCAATCCTCCAGCACCAATCCTCCAGCACCATCCTTAGACGTTTGCTTTCATTTTTGGTCTAATTCTCATTCCTGGAAAAGGAAAGTTACAATCCAGGTGATGTGACATGAATAACCACAACACAGGGCCCGGTCATATATTAGTCCTGTTGTGGTTCCCTGAAGGCTGGCACATATCACACATCCTGGATGTCGTGCTGGGCTGAAGATAGATCAGCATGCTGTGTTTTAGGGACCACCAGCTGGAGATGTCTGACTGACGACATATTTCACAACATTCTACATGTAAAATCAGTGCACACTTGGTTCTCAAATGATGTTCAGAGGTGCTAAGTACTCTGGGCCAGCTGTTGGTGTGTCTGAGCCTTTAGTTTATCACCTACTCTATTCCCTCTTTTTC
>NC_074699.1:1395411-1436905 GCF_029448725.1 Salvelinus fontinalis
GAAGGTCTCTGTCCCTGTTTAGCTGGGGCCTGCTGCTGTAATGAAGGTCTCTGTGCCTGTTTAGCTGGGGCCTGCTGCTGTAATGAAGGTCTCTGTGCCTGTTTAGCTGGGGCCTGCTGCTGTAATGAAGGTCTCTGTGCCTGTTTCGTTGGGGCCTGCTGCTGTAATGAAGGTCTCTGTACCTGTTTAGCTGGGGCCTGCTGCTGTAATGAAGGTCTCTGCCCCTGTTTAGCTGGGGCCTGCTGCTGTAATGAAGGTTTCTGTGCCTGTTTAGCTGGGGCCTGCTGCTGTAATGAGCGAGCCACTTACTCACTCTCTCCCCGCATTCCAGGAGATTTTTATTTTCTTCAGATTGTATAGGCTGTAACATTTCAAAATCTAATTGCGGGTAGTAAACATCTTTGGAAGCAACTACGGTTGTCGCTGTTGAAGAGAGGAGGTTCTCAGCTTTCTGTAGGTGTAGTTTTTATTTCTCAACTCCCAGTGAGCTCTATATATCAACTATTTTACAACCAAGATATTTGATATGGCTTTGAGATACGCAGCTCGAGGAATGCGAATCGGCCGTTGCATCGGCCATAGCCTCATTGGGTAGCAGGCTACAACTGAAATGTTTTTTCTTCTTCTTGACTTTAGTGTTAGAATCCTACATGGTCACCAGCAGTGGGTATTATGTTTAGAGTTAGCGATCAAGCTAATGTGTTTGGAGTTTCCACTTACTCAGGTGGTGAAATAGTCCCAAATAAATCAGCCTATGATATTATTGCACATAAAAGATGTGGGCAAATGTATCTCTATGGAACAAAACAACTATAGACTATTTGTCCCAAACTTCATGACACCACTGGATTCGTTGAATCATGCATTCCTGCGTGGACATGTTCGATGAAACACCTTATTTCTGTAATAGTCTGTCTATAACTAAATCCCTTTATCAGATGAATACTAAGTGGTAATATCTGTAATACCATCTCAGTAGTCTGTCTATAACTAAATCCCTTTATCAGATGATTACTAAGTGGTAATATCTGTAATACCATCTCAGTAGTCTGTCTATAACTAAATCCCTTTATCAGATGAATACTAATTGGTAATATCTGTAATACCATCTCAGTAGTCTGTCTATAACTAAATCCCTTTATCAGATGAATACTAATTGGTAATATCTGTAATACCATCTCAGTAGTCTGTCTATAACTAAATCCCTTTATCAGATGAATACTAATTGGTAATATCTGTAATACCATCTCAGTAGTCTGTCTATAACTAAATCCCTTTATCAGATGAATACTAATTGGTAATATCTGTAATACCATCTCAGTAGTCTGTCTATAACTAAATCCCTTTATCAGATGAATACTAATTGGTAATATCTGTAATACCATCTCAGTAGTCTGTCTATAACTAAATCCCTTTATCAGATGAATACTAATTGGTAATATCTGTAATACCATCTCAGTAGTCTGTCTATAACTAAATCCCTTTATCAGATGAATACTAATTGGTAATATCTGTAATACCATCTCAGTAGTCTGTCTATAACTAAATCCCTTTATCAGATGAATACTAATTGGTAATATCTGTAATACCATCTCAGTAGTCTGTCTATAACTAAATCCCTTTATCAGATGAATACTAATTGGTAATATCTGTAATACCATCTCAGTAGTCTGTCTATAACTAAATCCCTTTATCAGATGAATACTAATTGGTAATATCTGTAATACCATCTCAGTAGTCTGTCTATAACTAAATCCCTTTATCAGATGAATACTAATTGTTTTCTATTGTGTGATGCCGCAGAAAAACTCATTGGTGCCACCAGTTCCACCAGGGGAAAATGTTTGTCTGGAGCCCCGATCACAGAGAGTGTGTTTTTGTTCCAGAGGGATTCGCTTCCTGCAGATTCTGCGCATGCTCCATGTGGACCGGCAGGGAGGGACGTGGCGTCTGCTGGGCTCTGTGGTCTTCATCCACAGGCAGGTTAGTTTGGGTCCTTGAAAAGCGCTATATAAATACCATGTATTCTTATTATTATGAGTTGTTTACTGCACCGATAAACAGAGTTGACAAACACTAACACACACTCCTAATTTAATGCTCAGCGACAAACCTTTCTTCGTTATTAATAACTTTATTCCTCTCTACATAACTATGTTAAATAACTTGTCTCGTGTGTGTGTGTGTGTGTGTGTGTGTGTGTGTGTGTGTGTGTGTGTGTGTGTGTGTGTGTGTGTGTGTGTGTGTCTTTGTGTGTGTATGTGTGTGCGTGCATGTGTGCGTGTGTGCGTGTGTGTGTGTGTGCTTGCCTGTATGTGTGTTTCCAGGAGCTCATCACTACGCTGTACATTGGTTTCCTGGGGCTCATCTTCTCCTCCTACTTTGTGTACCTGGCAGAGAAGGATGCTGTGGACAGCAATGGAGCCAATGAGTTCGAGAGCTACGCTGACGCCTTGTGGTGGGGGGTGGTAAGGCTGCTGTGTGTGTGTGTGTGTGTGTGTGTGTGTGTGTGTGTGTGTGTGTGTGTGTGTGTGTGTGTGTGTGTGTGTGTGTGTGTGTGTGTGTGTGTGTGTGTGTGTGTGTGTGTGTGTGTGTGTGTGTGTGTGTGTGTGTGTGTTTCACAGGAGGTTGGTGGCACCTTAATTGGGGAGGACGGGCTCATGGTAATGACTGGAGCGGAATCAGTGGAATGGTATCAAATACATCAAACACATGGTTTCCATGGTTTCTTTGACTTTGATGCCATTCCATTCTCTCTGTTCCAGACATTATTATGAGCCGTCCTCCCTCAGCAGCCTCCACTGGTGAGTCAGTGAGTGAGTGAGTGAGTGAGTGAGTGAGTGTCTGTGTGTGTCTGGCTTCACTTAACAGGGCAGGTGTCTGGGATGACTCTCCTAGCAGTCTTTTGTCTTTTGCAGGTGACCGTCACAACTATAGGCTACGGAGACAAGGTGCCTCAGACGTGGATTGGTAAAACCATTGCATCGTGTTTCTCAGTCTTTGCCATCTCCTTCTTCGCCCTACCAGCTGTAAGTGCAGGAGTAATCGGGTGGAAAGATACTGTTTGTTCATCCGTAACACCGTGAAGTACACTCTTAGAAAAAAAGGGATATTCGTTTGTCCCCATAGGATAACCTTTTTTCCATTTAGGTAGAACCCTTTGGTGGTGAATGGTTATGTGAAAATAGTTATTTTCAGAGGGTTTCTCCTTAGGGGAACAATTGAAGAACACTTTATGGTACTAGGTAACAGCCCTACTTTTGTAGTGTAGTAATCCTCTGCGTTTGTCTGCAGGGGATCCTGGGTTCAGGCTTTGCCCTGAAGGTTCAACAGAAACAGAGGCAGAAGCACTTCAACAGGCAGATCCCTGCAGCTGCCATTCTCATCCAGGTGAGTCTGACAGAGACAGTCCCAGTGAAACCCACAACAGTGTGCTAGATAAGCAATATTAGCTTCCTCCTCTCTGATTACAACTCAGAGTAAACTGTCTGTTCCACATCTCAAACCCGGAGCCCTCTGCCTCGCTAACACGCTTGACCGCCCCCCCCCCCCCCCCCCCCCCCCTTGACAACGTACGAACCAGTTGAGCTATAGAAAAGGATCCAATTCGATGGCACAACCGGCGACATTTCAAGCTAGCCGTGAAGTGAGCTTTTCGGCCCGTTCTTATCTCTGTTCTACCAGCCTGCTCTTGTACTCCACAACAACTGTTGCATTTCAGAAACCCTATTATTCAGAGATGCTGTGGAGCTTGGTTAGGTAGATGCGTTCCTCACTATTCCTTAAAAGTACCTTCATCTCGAGTCAACTGTGGTGTAGATTCTAGTAGTCACCTGCAATGTTCATGTCTGTTTACTTCCTGATCACATTCTCTGGCCAGACTTCGTGGAGGGTCTTTGCTGTGGAGAACCCTGACTCGGCCACCTTCAAGACGTTTGTGAGGAGGAGACCTGCTCTGCCCAGCTCCTCTGTATCCAGTCCCAAGCCCAAGAAAACGGTCAGCTGTCCATATAGAATCACTGGTTATCAGATCGATGCTATTTCATTCATCCATTCATCAATCCATCCATCCATCCACCCACCCACCCATCCACCCACCCACCCACCCATCCACCCACCCACCCACCCATCCACCCACCCACCCACCCACCCATCCATCCACCCATCCACCCACCCACCCACCCACCCACCCACCCATCCATCCATCCATCCATCCATCCATCCACCCCCCCACCCACCCACCAATCCATCCATCCATCCACCCACCCACCCATCCACCCACCCACCCATCCATCCACCCCCCCACCCACCCACCCATCCATCCATCCACCCCCCCACCCACCCACCAATCCATCCATCCATCCACCCACCCATCCACCCACCCACCCACCCACCCACCCATCCACCCACCCACCCACCCACCCACCCACCCACCCACCCACCCATCCATCCACCCCCCCACCCACCCACCAATCCATCCATCCATCCACCCACCCACCCATCCACCCACCCACCCACCCACCCACCCACCCACCCACCCATCCATCCATCCACCCATCCACCCATCCACCCACCCACCCACCCACCCACCCACCCACCCACCCACCCATCCATCCACCCCCCCACCCACCCACCAATCCATCAATCCACCCACCCATCCACCCACCCACCCACCCACCCACCCACCCACCCACCCATCCATCCACCCCCCCACCCACCCACCAATCCATCCATCCATCCACCCATCCATCCATCCACCCACCCACCCACCCACCCACCCACCCACCCACCCACCCACCCATCCACCCACCCACCCATCCATCCATCCACCCCCCCACCCACCCACCAATCCATCCATCCATCCATCCACCCACCCATCCACCCACCCACCCACCCATCCATCCATCCACCCACCCACCCACCCACCCACCCATCCATCCGTGCATCCATCCATTCACGTCTGTCCGTCTGCAAACAGGTGAAGCTGAGGAGGAAGTTGAAGAGCAGTGAGAAGGACGACGGGCCTGGTTCTCCCACTGTTCCCAGTATCTCCTACGACTCTGTGTTCAATAGTGGGAGGGAGCTCAGCTCTGACGTCTACAGCACTGTGTGTACAGGTAGGAGAGGGCTACTCGCCTATATATATTTACACTGCATCTTAGTGGCTTGGAGTAACCTAAAGGGGCAGTTCACCCCCATTTTAATTGCACTCTGCCAGGGGTTATCAGAGCCAATTCCATTTCTGTCAATTGAATTATGATTAATTGTATTAATGTATTAGACATTTCCCACGGTTTTCAACACACTCTCTATTCTCTTTACCTCTCTGTTTCTCTTTCTCCTCCTCTCTCTTTTTCCCTATCTGCTGTTTCTGGCTTCTGTTTAGCTGAAGCACTAGGATGTGGTGAGCTTCTGTTAGTGTCCACTCCTCCTGTCCAGTCACTGTTACTGTCCTCTTGACCAATCACTGTCACTGTTACTGTATTCTTGACCAATCATTGTCACTGTCCTCTTGACCAATCACTGCATCTGTCACTGTCCTCTTGACCAATCACTGCAGCTGTCCTCTTGGCCAATCACTGTCTCGGTTACTGTTATATCTGTCTCTCACTGCCTGCTCCGTCTGTACATTTGTGTATAGGTATATAACCCTTTAGTCAGTCAACTGCAGGTAAATCAGTCTTCAGTTGAATGTATGAGTTCCAGCACATTGGCAGCAGCATATTGAGGTTATAGTGGTTCTGGAACCCCCTTCAAAATGTCTGTTGTGCCACCATTCTATCTTGTTATCATGATTATCTTAGTAGCTTGTTGGTGTTTCAGGCTGGGTTTCTATAAAGCACTTTGTGACAGCTGCTGATGTAAAGAGGGCTTTATAAAAAATATATTTGAATGCCCACAAAGATAACCCCAACCCATTGCCCCCTTAGTCCCCATCCACCTGCTGCAATCCTCCGTCCCCACCCAGAAACCATGCCTCCCATCCCGCCTAGCCCCCACCCCCCTCCACCTCCATGACCCATAGAAAGCACGCCTCCCAGCCTTTCCCATCCCACCCAGAGGATCATGTATCTACTAGATTGCTAGCTACATGATTCTCTTGTGTGTTTGTCTCCATCCATCCCTCCCTCCCCTGCTCTTCTTGGTCTCACAGATACCCAGCAGTCCTGGACCTCTCTTTCCTCCCTTACATTCAGCTCGCCACTCCCAGGTAACAAAGCACTGCGCTGTTTTGTTTTCGCTACAGAAATATAGAAATGTCAAAGGGTTGCATGGATTTTTTTGAAATTACATTATAAGATCATAGGGAAATCTTCTGTCACTTGGCTATGCATAGTCTGAGTGTGTGTGTGCCTGTTTGCATGCGTGGGACTGTGTGTGTGTGTGTGTTGGCAGTGAAAAAGACCCCTGGTTTGTTGGAGGTGCAGCCCCCTCGTCCCCTCCAGAGGAACAGCAGCTTTGGGGACGATCTGGACCAGGAGGACCAGTGTGTTCTGACCCCAGTCACCCACGTGTCACAGTCAGTTTGTTTCCCTTTCAGTCTGTCTTCTATCACCCACGTGTCAGTCAGTTTGTTTCCCTTTCAGTCTGTCGTCTATCACCCACGTGTCACAGTCAGTTTGTTTCCCTTTCAGTCTGTCTTCTATCACCCACGTGTCAGTCAGTTTGTTTCCCTTTCAGTCTGTCGTCTATCACCCACGTGTCACGGTCAGTTTGTTTCCCTTTCAGTCTGTCGTCTATCACCCACGTGTCACGGTCAGTTTGTTTCCCTTTCAGTCTGTCTTATATCACCCACGTGTCACAGTCAGTTTGTTTCCCTTTCAGTCTGTCTTCTATCACCCACGTGTCACAGTCAGTTTGTTTCCCTTTCAGTCTGTCGTCTATCACCCACGTGTCACAGTCAGTTTGTTTCCCTTTCAGTCTGTCGTCTATCACCCATGTGTCACAGTCAGTTTGTTTCCCTTTCAGTCTGTCGTCTATCACCCACGTGTCACAGTGAGTTTGTTTCCCTTTCAGTCTGTCGTCTATCACCCATGTGTCACAGTCAGTTTGTTTCCCTTTCAGTCTGTCGTCCATCACTCACGTGTCACAGTGAATCAATGACACAATGACATCATCATAAGCCGGCTCTCTGATTGGTTCCTTCATAATGACATTGTTATAACCCTGCTCTCTAAGTGGTCTATTCATAATGACATCATCATAACCCTGGTCTCGGATTGGTCCTTTCATAATGACATTGTCATAACCCTGCTCTGTGATTGAGCCTTTCATAATGACATAATTATAACCCTGCTTTCTGATTGGTCCCATCATAATGACATCATCATAGTGAGTCTGTTTCCCTTTCAGTCTGTGCTCTATTTCCAGCCTGATCCTCAGTTAGCGTAACAGCGGTTGCGTCTCAGTTACCGTAACAGCGGTTGCGCCTCAGTTACCGTAACAGCGGTTGCGCCTCAGTTACCGTAACAGCGGTTGCGCCTCAGTTACCGTAACAGCGGTTGCGCCTCAGTTACCGTAACAGCGGTTGCGCCTCAGTTTCCGTAACAGCGGTTGCGCCTCAGTTACCGTAACAGCGGTTGCGCCTCAGTTACCGTAACAGCGGTTGCGCCTCAGTTACCGTAACAGCGGTTGCGCCTCAGTTACCGTAACAGCGGTTGCGCCTCAGTTACCGTAACAGCGGTTGCGCCTCAGTTACCGTAACAGCGGTTGCGCCTCAGTTACCGTAACAGCGGTTGCGCCTCAGTTACGGTAACAGCGGTTGCGCCTCAGTTACCGTAACAGCGGTTGCGCCTCAGTTACCGTAACAGCGGTTGCGCCTCAGTTACCGTAACAGCGGTTGCGCCTCAGTTACCGTAACAGCGGTTGCGCCTCAGTTACCGTAACAGCGGTTGCGCCTCAGTTACCGTAACAGCGGTTGCGCCTCAGTTACCGTAACAGCGGTTGCGCCTCAGTTACCGTAACAGCGGTTGCGCCTCAGTTACCGTAACAGCGGTTGCGCCTCAGTTACCGTAACAGCGGTTGCGCCTCAGTTGCCGTAACAGCGGTTGCGCCTCAGTTACCGTAACAGCGGTTGCGCCTCAGTTACCGTAACAGCGGTTGCGCCTCAGTTACAGTAACAGCGGTTGCGCCTCAGTTACAGTAACAGCGGTTGCGCCTCAGTTACATAACAGCGGTTGCGCCTCAGTTACATAACAGCGGTTGCGCCTCAGTTACATAACAGCGGTTGCGCCTCAGTTACCGTAACAGTGGTTGCGCCTCAGTTACCGTAACAGCGGTCTCTTGATGATGACTAATCTTGTCTGATACCTGAAGACTTCAGCTCCCTGAGGACACACACAGATAGACACAAAGACGCATGCGCACACACACACACAGACAAACACACTTGCATAGTATGCGTATCATGGGCGTAGTGAAAGCCACTGTGATATAGACCTCTGTGAGAAAAGTGGTGTAAATGAGGCTGAATTCCTGTCCCTGAAGGCTCCATACTAAACAGTGTGGTAATGGGTCAGGCTGGCTATTGCATGCAGGGACATCATTAACTGGGACACACTCTCTGCCCCATTGCCTGCTAAACCCCTTGAAACCAGCACGGCCCCATTAAACAATGCTCCTTAATTAAGCAGGGTCTACTGTGTCTACTGTGTTCCCGAGTGGCGCAGCGATCTTAACCGGTCCCTGGTTCGGATCCAGGCTGTATCACATCTGGCCGTGATTGGGAGTCCCATATGGCGGCGCACAATTGGCCCAGCGTCGTCCAGGTTTGGCCGGGGTAGGCCGTCCTTGTAAATAATAATTTGTTTTTAACTGACTTGCCTAGTTAAATAAAGGTTAAATGTACAAAATTGTAAAAAAATATATAATAATAATCACTTTCTAGGTATATTAGACTGATTTATCCTTCACTAAAATGGCTGCCTGTAAGGGCTGTCGTTCTCCTCTTCCTCAGATGAGGAGAGGAGAGAAGGATCAGTGGACCAATACGCAGCATTCGGGAAATAAGCCATCCTTTTATTATAAACGACGATGGCAACACGAAACAAAACACTTTCAAATTTACAAAACAAGAAAACGACGTAGATGAAAAACCTGAACATGAACTTGCATAACTAACGTAAAACTCACGGACAGGAACAGACTACATCAAAACGAAACGAACAGCCAAACAGTCCCGTATGGTACATACATTCGACGACACAGGAGACAATCACCCACAAACAAACAGTGAGAACACCCTACCTAAATATGACTCTCAATTAGAGGAAAACGCAAAACACCTGCCTCTAATTAAGAGCCATACCAGGCAACCCAAAACCAACATAGAAACAGAAAACATAGACTGCCCACCCAAAACACACGCCCTGACCATAAACACATACAAAAACAACATAAAACAGGTCAAGACCGTTACACTGCCATTATCAGCACACTGTGTAACTATGAGGATCTATGACATCAGGTCCTCTAGTGATCTCTGTGTGTTATAGGCTAATGGTTTTACCCTGATAGGCTACTGTCAGGTTCAGTAAGGTATATCATTGGTTGATTGGAGCCTGTGACTCCAACAATAGGTGTCTACTAGCTACTGGCTATAGATGGATAGATGCAGGCTTATTATGGGCAGATTTTGCTCAGATGACACAGCAGTTATTTGAGATTTGTAAAACGTTCCTGGATCTTCCTACTGGCCTTTAATGTTTCTTGCAAATGTTTTGATGTGTTAACATGTGGTGTATTTTGACCAACAAGATAAGGTTCCAATTTGTTCCTGTTTATCTTATCCTGATTGCAGTGGTGAGCAGTCGAGGAGGTAGCTCTTTTCTTTCCCATCAGGGGAGGGCACTCGAGAGGTCATGAATAGCAGGCAGCTACTGTTCAGCTCCCTGGTAGATAACAGCCAAGATGACTCCACAATATTTAGCACAATGATAGCAGGGGAGGGGCAGCCATTTTGTGATAGTGCTGCTGTTTGTAGTTTGGTTTTAGACCCCCCTCGGTCATTGACAGCTACTAGTATGAAGATAGAGTAGCACCTATAGACATTCATAACGTGTCAAAGACATTAACTCATCTTGGTTGTTTTTGGCCTAAAGAAAGTAGGAGGAGTCAACGGTGCTTGCCAGAGGTCCTCATCTAGCATTGTGATGGTCACAGTGTCAGCTGCTCTGAGATCAGAGAGAGAGAGGGAGTGGCTGTTTAGACCAGGGTGTTGACACCAGTAATGACATGACCTTTTCCTGTCACTTTCAGCTCCTTTGATATGCCTGCCTTGTTGTTGTCCCCAACAAACAAACAAACAAACAGAAAGACAGACAGACAGACACAGTCCAGACCCACACTACCAAGGTCATTTCTCCTCTTATCACCCAAGTGTCACTTTGGTGAAAGAGGGGGAGAGATGGAGAGAGAGTTAGAGAGAGAGGGCGGGATTACATCCATGGGTGTTTGTCTGGGCCAGGGGATAAAGTTAGTGCATGGTCTTCTAGGTTTAGGCTTGGTGTGTATGGTTGTGTAGGGGTGGTAAGATTACTGCAAGAGTGCAGGGACGACAGAATGAAATAGACGTTTAGTTGCCTACCCAGTAACAGAATGAAATAGACTATTAGTTGCCTACCCAGTAACATAATGAAATAGACTTTTAGTTGCCTACCCAGTAACATAATGAAATAGACTTTTAGTTGCCTACCCAGTAACAGAATGAAATAGACTTTTAGTTGCCTACCCAGAAACATAATGAAATAGACTTTTAGTTGCCTACCCAGTAACATAATGAAATAGACTTTTAGTTCAGGTTCTATCCGGGTGATGAGGCCTGACAGACTACAGGTTCTATCGGGGTGATGAGACCTGACAGACTACAGGTTCTATCGGGGTGATGAGGCCTGACAGACTACAGGTTCTATCAGGGTGATGAGATCTGACAGACTACAGGTTCTATCAGGGTGATGAGACCAGACAGACTACAGGTTCTATCTGGGTGATGAGGCCTGACAGACTACAGGTTCTATCCGGGTGATGCGACCTGACAGACTACAGGTTCTATCAGGGTGATGAGACCTGACAGACTTCAGGTTCTATCTGGGTGATGAGACCTGACAGACTACAGGTTCTATCAGGGTGATGAGACCTGACAGACTACAGGTTCTATCAGGGTGATGAGACCAGACATACTACAGGATCTATTGGGGTTATGAGACCTGACAGACTACAGGTTCTATCAGGGTGATGAGACCTGACAGACTACAGGTTCTATCAGGTGATGCGGCCAGACAGACTACAGGTTCTATCAGGTTATGCGGCCAGACAGACTACAGGTTCTATCTGGGTGATGAGGCCAGACAGACTACAGGTTCTATCTGGGTGATGAGGCCAGACAGACTACAGGTTCTATCTGGGTGATGAGGCCAGACAGACTACAGGTTCTATCAGGGTGATGAGGCCTGACAGACTACAGGTTCTATCTGGGTGATGAGACCTGACAGACTACAGGTTATATCGGGTGATGCGGCCAGACAGACTACAGGTTCTATCGGGGTGATGAGGCCAGACAGACTACAGGTTCTATCGGGGTGATGACACCTGCCAGACAGACTACGGGTTCTATCAGGGCGATGCGGCCAGACAGACTACATGTTCTATCAGGGTGATGAGGCCAGACAGACTACAGGTTCTATCGGGGTGATGAGGCCAGACAGACTACAGGTTCTATCGGGGTGATGCGACCAGACAGACTACATGTTCTATCGGGGTGATGAGGCCAGACAGACTACAGGTTCTATCGGGGTGATGAGACCAGACAGACTACATGTTCTATCAGGGTGATGAGGCCAGACAGACTACATATTCTATTAGGGTGATGAGACCAGACAGACTACAGATTATATCGGGGTGATGAGACCAGACAGACTACATATTCTCTCGGGGTGATGAGGCCAGACAGACTACATGTTCTATCAGGGTGATGAGGCCAGACAGATTACAGATTATATTGGGGTGATGAGACCAGACAGACTACATATTCTATCGGGGTGATGAGGCCAGACAGACTACATGTTCTATCAGGGTGATGAGGCCAGACAGATTACAGGTTCTATCAGGGTGATGAGGCCAGACAGACTACATGTTCTATCAGGGTGATGAGGCCAGACAGATTACATGTTCTATCAGGGTGATGAGGCCAGACAGATTACAGGTTCTATCAGGGTGATGAGACCAGACAGACTACATGTTCTATCAGGGTGATGAGGCCAGACAGACTACATGTTCCCTCTAATGGATGCTAAGCACCAGGACCATCCACCACTTAGTTAAAGGTCTACTCTGGATTTAGTGTTTACAACGACACTCAAAGACAGATCCACTAAAGTTTTGGAACCACCCGTGTTTTTTGAGCCACTTTATCAGAGGCAAATGACAGACAAATTCAGTATGAAACATAAATGTTTCTGAGCCACATACATATTCATCAATATATTTATTTACTGTATGTTGCAAAACCACTTAGTTGACACCCACTGGGCAAAAGTGGTTGAATCAATGTTGTTTCCACATAATTTCAACCGAAAAATGTTTATGTGATGACGTTCAATCAATGTGGAAAACTGATTGGTTTTGCAAAAAGTCAACATAAGGGAATTTTACCTAAATCCAGTGACATGGTTAATTTTTTTGTTAATTTTACATTTATTTCACGTTAGTTTACAATTCAACCAAATGTAAATCAAAACTAAACGTTAAACTTGTCTGTGTCCAGTGGGCAGTGATTGCTGTGAATGAAGCTTCATAGGATAATCAGCCCTAAACTCTCTGCTGGAAGTGTAGTCTGTAGGGAAAGGCCCCATCTCAATCTGGCTCAATCTGTTTATTCAGGAGAAATGAGGCCGGGGTCAATTTAGGCAGCATTTATGCTGACACACCCCGACACTCTTCAGCTACAGAATTACTCTCATGCTCTAGGGCAGCGATTCTCAACTGGTGGGTCATGGGTTTTGGGTTTTGAGTGGGTCATGGGAGTAAAAAATATAACAATAATGTATGAAGAAATACTCCGGTCTGAACTCAAATAACTTAAAACAAGGAGAAGGTGTGTTGACACTAACACATATTTTTATGAGTAATTTAATTTCTGAAAATGTTTTCTTCAATCACAGTATTTCCAATATAGAGCTATTACACCTGCATTCTAGCTGTTTGGGGTTTTAGGCTGGGTTTCTGTACAGCACTTCGAGATATTATCTGATGTACGAAGGGCTATATAAAATAAAATTGATTGATTGATTGATTATCAGTACTAATGTTTGTTGATTTTGTGGTCTCAAGCCAGTGAGTTTATTAACATTCTTCATATGGGCAAAATGGTATTATTGACAATGTAAGAGGTGGGAATGTTGTTTCCTTGTCATATAATTGCTACATTTACTATCAATATAGCATTTGAAAATACAAATATAGTTTTCCAGATTGTATTTTGACGATTATTTTTCGTGATGCGAATACTGGGGCTCGACTGAGATGACCTGGTTCAATTTGGGTCCCGAGGCAAAACCAGTTAAGAACCACCGTTGTAGGGTACTGTACAAATGAATTTCCTTGTGACTGTATAGTTTACTTGACTAGTTTTGACTTGAGAATATTCCTGGATAGTTAGTAAGCAACTCCAGTGTATATTTGGCCTTGTGTTTTAGATTATTGTCCTGCTGAAAGGTTAATTAATTTCCCAGTGTCTGGTGGAAAGCAGACTGAACCTGGTTTTCCTCTAGGATTTTGCCTGTGTTTAGCTCCATTCAGTTTATTTTTTATCCTGAAAAACTCCTCAGTTCTTAACAATTACAAGCATACCCATAACATAATGCAGCCACCACTATGCTGGAAAGAAATGGAGAGGGGTACTCAGTAATGTGTTCTATTGTATTTTCCCCAAACATAACACTTTGTATTTAGGACGAAAAGTGAATTGCTTTGCCACATTGTTTTGAAGTATTACTTTAGTGCATTGTTGCATACAGATGAATGTTTTGTAATAGATCTATTCTGTACAGGCTTTCTTTTTTTCACGCTGTCATTTAGATCAGTATTGTTGAGTAACTACAAATGTTGTTGATCCATCCTCAGTTTTCTCCTAGCACAACCATTCAACTCTGTAGCGGTTTTAAAGTCACAATGGGCCTCATGGTGAAATCCCTGAGCGGTTTCCTTCCTTTCAACTGAGTTAGGAAGGACGCCTGTATCTTTGTAGTGACTGGGTGTATTGATACACCATCCAAAGTGTAATTAATAACTTCACCATGCTCAAAGGGATATTTAATGTCTGCTTTTTATTTTACCCATCTACCAATAGGTGCCCTTCTTTGTGAGGCATTGGAAAATCTCCCTGGTCCTTGTGGTTGAATCTGTGTTTGAAATTCACTGCTCGACTGAGGGACCTTACAGATAATTGTTTGTGTGGTGTATAGGGATGAGGTAGTCATTCAACAATATATTATTATTGCACACAGAGTGTATCCATGCAACTTATTATGTGACTTGTTAAGAAACTGTTTTTCTCCTGAACTAATCTAGGCTTGCCATAACAAAGGGGTTGAATACTTATTGACTCAAGACATTTCAGCTTGTCATTTTTAATGAATTTGTAAACAAAAATAGAAAAACACAATTCCACTTTGACATTATGGGGTATTGTGTGTAGGCCAGTGACACCATTTTTTTGTACATTTAATACATATTAAATTCAGGCTATAACACAACAAAATGCGGAAAAAGTAAAGGGGTGTGAATACTTTGCTATAAAAATCCCTCATAGCCATCTCCCTCACGCAGGCTGCAGGGGACTCACAGAGCAGCCATCCACGTGATCCTACGGATGCGCTACTTTGTCGCTAAGAAGAGATTCCAGGTGGGTACGTTGTTTGTACGAGTGTTTTTGACCAGCAGAACGATCCACTGTATTGACAGATACCACGACCTACATTCTGGTATAGGCTACGACACCTGGGTTCAAAACCTATTTCAGCTATTTTAATTACTTTTTAATACATTTCAAAACAAGTATTCAGATATTTGAAGAAAAAAAAACAAGTAGTTGAATATTGAAATGTATTTGTAAATACACTTGGAAAGTATAAAACAAATACTCAAATATACTGACTCGAAAGCATTTGACCCATGCATTTGAAAAATGTAAAAGTACTTTCACATACATTTTGGTCGACTTTTTTTTTTTTTACAAATAACCATTCAAATCCTCAAAGAAAAGTACTTTTTTTGGGCTGTTTATTTGAAAATACTAAAAAACACAGAAAAAAGTATTTAAATAAATACTCAAATACGCATGTATTTGCACCCAGGCCTGAAGGCTACTGCTATTTCAGCTCTTTCCTCCTTCCCTCTCTACCCTAACAACATTACAATCCACTCCATACATTCACACGTCCCCCCCCCCCCCCCCCCCCCATCCTGGTTCTTTCTGGTTGCCCTCGGCAGTCAACACACAGCATATCCTGTTTTATCAGCAGGCTGTTAGCCGCAGACTAGCGCTAGGTAGTGTTTGGGACAATGATGTCACGCTGATGACTGTTTACCCTCCTCTTAATGGGACTGCCTGTCCTCACGTCCTCTTAACGGGTCTGCCTGTCCTCACGTCCTCTTAACGGGTCAGCCTGTCCTCACTTCGGTGTGACTGTTTGCCTTCCGCACAGGCTGCCTTGATCAAGTCACACCGGGACTCCAGGACAAACAGGCAACTTCACACTGCTGTCTGAGCGGGTGTTGTGGAGCTCAGCCTAAAACTAACATAGTCAATCAATGAAGAGACTCTTCCCTCAGGCTGAAAAGCAGGACAACGGACATCACTCAAGTTGTGTGTTTGCCTCTGAGTCTGTGTGTGTCTGGGTTCTAAGTAGTGTGTGTGGGGGGTGGGAGGGTGGTGGTGGGGGGGGGGGGTTTGGACTTGGTTTTAGATTATAGTGTTATTATGGTTGTGTGTATGGGCTTAGCCTGATCACTCAAACACTGTCTTTAGGGTTCTAGAATACTCTGTAGTGTGTTTTCCAGGGTTTTAGTTGAAGAGACTGGTGATGTTCCAGCGTGTGTGTAGAATGTCTTTATGTTTGCTGTGAAGTAGGTGCGTTTGATCTGGTGACACGTATATATCTTTGGAACACCATCTACTGTGAGGCTGTGTTGAAGTAGCGTAACGTCTGAGTCCACGTCAGTTGAGGCCTGAGTTCAGCTGAGGTAGCTACTCTACAGGCTACAGGCCCACTGCTGCACTGCTCTACCCTTTTAGCACCCTGCACGGCACGCACAGAGAAACTGACTCTACAGTCAAACACACCTAGTGGCTCATGAAGGATAGATACTGTACATCAGTGGTGGAAAAAGTACCTGTCATACTTGAGTAAAAGTAAAGATGCTTTAATAGAAAATGAGCGAAGTAAGTCACCCAGTAAAATTCTTCTTGTGTAAAAGTCTAAACATATTTGGTTTAAAATATACTTAAGTGTCAAAAGTAAATGTATAAATCAATCCAAATTCCTTATATTAAGCAAACCAGATGACACCATTTCTTGTTTTTTTAATTTATGGAAAGCCCGGGGTACACGCCAACGTTCAGACATAATTTACAAACGAAGCATGTGTGTTTAGTGAGTCCGCCAGATCAGAGGCAGTAGGGATGCCCAGGGATGTTCTCTTGATAAGTGCGTGAATTGGACTTTTCCTGTCCTGCAAAGCATTTAAAATATAATGAGTACTTTTGGGTGTCAAGGAAAATGTATGGAGTAAAAAGTACTATATTTTCTTTAGGAATGTAGTGAAGTAAAAGTTGTCAAAAATATAAATAGTAAAATACAGATACCCCCAAAAATGACTTAAGTAATACCTTAAAGTATTTTTACTTAAGAACTTTACACAACTGATGTACATCATGTCGGTTTGTGACAGGAAAAAAAACACTCAGTGGGTTAACACCATGAGTGTTTTAAGTCACAGCTCTCAGATTAATGTGGGTTAACACCATGAGTGTTTTAAGTCACAGCTCTCAGATTAATGTGGGTTAACACCATGAGTGTTTTAAGTCATAACTCTCAGATTAAAGTGGGTTAACACCATGAGTGTTTTAAGTCATAACTCTCAGATTAAAGTGGGTTAACACCATGAGTGTTTTAAGTCATAACTATCAGATTAAAGTGGGTTAACACCATGAGTGTTTTAAGTCATAACTATCAGATTAAAGTGGGTTAACACCATGAGTGTTTTAAGTCATAACTATCAGATTAAAGTGGGTTAACACCATGAGTGTTTTAAGTCATAACTATCAGATTAAAGTGGGTTAACACCCTGAGTGTTTTAAGTCACAGCTCTCAATTTAGTAGGTTAACACCATGAGTGTTTTAAGTCACAGCTCTCAGATTAATGTGGGTTAACACCATGAGTGTTTTAAGTCATAACTCTCAGATTAAAGTGGGTTAACACCATGAGTGTTTTAAGTCATAACTCTCAGATTAAAGTGGGTTAACACCATGAGTGTTTTAAGTCACAGCTCTCAATTTAGTAGGTTAACACCATGAGTGTTTTAAGTCACAGCTCTCAACTTAGTAGGTTAACACCATGAGTGTTTTAAGTCATAGCTCCCAGATTAAAATGGGTTAACACCATGTGTGTTTTAAGTCAAAGTTCTCAGATTAAAGTGGGTTAAAACTATGAGTGTCATAGTTCTCAACTTTAAAGCTACAATATGTCATTTTTGGGGGGTGTACCTGTGTATTGTCTTGACTGCTTTCAATAATTGTGTGTGCGTGTGGTATGACTGTGTGCTTACATCAGAGAGGGATCAGAGAGGGATCTTTTCATATATTCTCTAGTCTGCAACTCAAACTTCTTTTCACAAACTGTGTTAGAAAGACTTATTTTACAAGATGGCAGATTTTTGATCTGTTGAGTTCTTTAGAGTTTTTACTGCTGAGGGTGATTAACACTGTGTGTGTGTTCTGCAGCAAGCACGTAAGCCCTATGACGTGCGAGACGTGATCGAGCAGTATTCCCAAGGACACCTGAATCTCATGGTGCGCATCAAGGAGCTGCAGAGGAGGTGGGCTGCATCGCACACTGTCTCCTAAGTCCCGTTCATTTGAAATTGATATCAAGGTCTTTATGCGGGTTAGCTCATCCATTGCAATTAAGTCAGTCACTGATAAAAGTGCATATGACTTGCACACTACAGACCCACTGGGCATAGACGTCAGTTCAACATCTAGTTTTGATGTACATTTAGTTGAGTTCTCAACTAACGTGAATACAACGTCAAATCAACAAAAACAATCCCCATGTCATTAGATTTAGGTTAGAAGTTGAGTTGAAAAAAAGATGAATGCCCTCGCGTTGGTGACGTTTTGCAAAACCAATTCGTTTTCTACGTTGATACAACGTCATCGTATAGGTTTTTGAGGGTTTAAATGATGTGGGAACAACGTTGTTTCAACCAGTTTCTGCCCAGTGGGGATGCAGTCTTTTTTTTTTGTCACACTCGTCTGGGTCAAAATCCACCAATATTGTTTTTTTACTGCATTAAATTGAAATAATAAATATCCTCCGTATCACCACGGAAATGACATTTTGTGTCTGACTTTCTCTCTCAGATTTTGACCCAGGTGAGTGCAGCATGCTGTGCCATGACTGCACCTGTATATAAACCAATGCACTGCATTCAATGTGTTTAATTCTCCTCTAGACTGGACCAGTCTCTAGGGAAGCTGACCCTGTTCCAGACTAGCTCAGGTAAACGGTTCTCTACTGTAATTTACAGCATCTTAGAGGGGCTGGACACAGTGTACTATATATCTACTGTAATTTACAGCATCTTAGAGGGGCTGGACACAGTGTACTATATATCTACTGTAATTTACAGCATCTTAGAGGGGCTGGACACAGTGTACTATATCTCTACTGTGATTTACAGCATCTTAGAGGGGCTGGACACAGTGTACTATATCTCTACTGTAATTTACAGCATCTTAGAGGGGCTGGACACAGTGTACTATATCTCTACTGTAATTTACAGCATCTCAGAGGGGCTGGACACAGTGTACTATATCTCTACTGTAATTTACAGCATCTCAGAGGGGCTGGACACAGTGTACTATATCTCTACTGTAATTTACAGCATCTTAGAGGGGCTGGACACAGTGTACTATATCTCTACTGTAATTTACAGCATCTTAGAGGGGCTGGACACAGTGTACCATATCTCTACTGTATCTTACAGAATCTTATGTCTCTTCTTGTTTCTTGTTACGTCGTCTTGTTTCGCTGTTCTATGACTTGGACCATGATGCTCCTGGGGCAAAAGACAAAGCCAAAGACAAAGGCACCAACACCATCGGCTCCAGACTCAACAGGATGGAGGACAAGGTAGGACGTTACGCCATGTTACAGCCTCTGCTCTCTGAACAGAGTACGGCTACTCATCTACAGGTGTCATTTCTATTGTGCCTTTAAGCAGATTTCAAAGCCCTCCATTTTTGTGCCAGCTTACCCACAGCCAATGTTAAGCACCCAACTCAGTGACACACAGCAGCCATTTTGTCCCAAATTGGTTTGACCAAAATCGGTTTGTGCCAAGTCAGTTTGACTATAGAAAAGCCATCAATTTGGTTCAACTGTGTTCAGACTGATGCTTTGCAGAGGACAGTTTTTCCTCCAGCACAGAGGTCTGATAGGAGGGAATTCACTCTACACCGACATAATCAGTCCCCTAATGATATCCCTAAATAGGAGTTGACAACCAGGGTGGATTTTCATTTACAAAACCTTTCAAGTTTTCTATTTGTTTTGGCTTTCATTAAAACTCTTTTGATCATTTAATGAGGGATGATAATGTCTTGGTTTGTTTTCCCAAGATGAAAAGGATTTGGTGATTTGCCTGAAAAAAGCAGATAACGAGAACATTAGAATACACATTTCCATTTTAAGCAAAAACAGACAGTAAAATAGAAAGACTATCTATTAATTATATTATATTGATCTGTACAGCATTGACTTTTCTGTTTGTCCATCTACTTACAGATACAACGCATGGACCAGACACTCAACCACATCGCAGAGTCCCTTACCCAGCTGTTGTCTGGGACAAGCCAGGGGCAGGGGGACATTTGGGGAGCGCAGGGGGACATGGGGGGAGCGCAGGGGCAGGGGGACATGGGGGGAGCACAGGGGCAAGCGAGGAGGAGGTCACAGGGTGGTGCAGGGGTCCCCAGCCAGGATAGCCTACCCAGCTACGAGCAGCTCTCCACCCCGACCCTCCATCCAGCCCTCAACCCCAGCCTCAGCCAGGACAAGAGCTCCTGAATCAACCCTCCATCTATCCCTCAACCCCAGCCTCAGCCAGGACAAGAGCTCCTGAATCAACCCTCCATCCAGCCCTCAACCCCAGCCTCAGCCAGGACAAGAGCTCCTGAATCAACCCTCCATCTATCCCTCAACCCCAGCCTCAGCCAGGACAAGAGCTCCTGAATCAACCCTCCATCCAGCCCTCAACCCCAGCCTCAGCCAGGACAAGAGCTCCTGAATCAACCCTCCATCTATCCCTCAACCCCAGCCTCAGCCAGGACAAGAGCTCCTGAATCAACCCTCCATCCAGCCCTCAACCCCAGCCTCAGCCAGGACAAGAGCTCCTGAATCAACCCTCCATCTATCCCTCAACCCCAGCCTCAGCCAGGACAAGAGCTCCTGAATCAACCCTCCATCCAGCCCTCAACCCCAGCCTCAGCCAGGACAAGAGCTCCTGAATCAACCCTCCATCTATCCCTCAACCCCAGCCTCAGCCAGGACAAGAGCTCCTGAATCAACCCTCCAATCACACCTCAACCCCAGCCTCGGCCAGGACAAGAGCTCCTGAATCAACCCTCCATCTATCCCTCAACCCCAGCCTCAGCCAGGACAAGAGCTCCTGAATCAACCATCCATCCACCCCTCAACCCCAGCCTCAGCCAGGACAAGAGCTCCTGAATCAACCATCCATCCACCCCTCAACCCCAGCCTCGGCCAGGACAAGAGCTCCTGAATCAACCCTCCATCCAGCCCTCAACCCCAGCCTCAGCCAGGACAAGAGCTCCTGAATCGACCCTCCATCTATCCCTCAACCCCAGCCTCAGCCAGGACAAGAGCTCCTGAATCAACCCTCCATCCACCCCTCAACCCCAGCCTCAGCCAGGACAAGAGCTCCTAAATCGGCCATCCATCCACCCCTCAACCCCAACCTCAGCCAGGACAAGAGCTCCTGAATCAACCCTCCATCCACCCCTCAACCCCAGCCTCGGCCAGGACAAGAGCTCCTGAATCAACCCTCCAATCACCCCTCAACCCCAGCCTCGGCCAGGACAAGAGCTCCTGAATCGACCCTCCATCTATCCCTCAACCCCAGCCTCAGCCAGGACAAGAGCTCCTGAATCAACCCTCCAATCACCCCTCAACCCCAGCCTCGGCCAGGACAAGAGCTCCTGAATCGACCCTCCATCTATCCCTCAACCCCAACCTCAGCCAGGACAAGAGCTCCTGAATCAACCCTCCATCCACCCCTCAACCCCAGCCTCGGCCAGGACAAGAGCTCCTAAATCGGCCATCCATCCATCCCTCAACCCCAGCCTCAGCCAGGACAAGAGCTCCTGAATCAACCCTCCATCCACCCCTCAACCCCAGCCTCGGCCAGGACAAGAGCTCCTGAAACCAAGAAACACCAAAACCACTTTGGCGCTTTTTCTCTTTGTCTTATTCTGAGATCAGTGTTCTTCATGATAATGAACCAGCTGTGTAGTGCTAGGGCAAAAAACTAAATGTGCACTCAGTGGGGGCCCCAGGACCGAGTTTGGGAAACCCTGCCCTAGAAAAGAACCGTATAGACAGGAGATTTAGCAACTCTTGGAGGACAATCTAATTAAATAAAAATATTGTTTTATTGTTAAAAGTGGAACCAACACGTTTCAGCTTTTGGGCTTCTACTTTAAACAAAGATTATTTTTTATTTAATTCCAATGTCCTCCCAAGAGTTGCTATATCTCCTCTCTAATTCAGTTTCCTCCGCAATTCATGCACCTTGGTTGTAGAGCGAGGGAGCGTCAGTGCTCCCTTCCCTAGAACAGAACAGTGCCTTAGCCTACAGGACAAGCCAGCTAGATACACAGACAGGACATCTTTTTCATAGATCCTGCATATGATTATGTTTCTGAATTCTCATTTACTGCAATTGTCAATGTTCCAGAGGGAACTTTTCTTGGAAATGTGAGCAAGCGCCATATTCAAACTCTTTCCCCTCAATCAAAAGGAAATAAGATGAAAGTGCATATATAACATTATTCCAGCTGTGTAAGAGCATTTTTACAATGTCAAAAAGTAACGGTACTATTCTATTTGATTGAAATATGTTCATATGCAAAGCAAACACTTCAGTATAAAGGTAGCTATGTTTTGATGGTGAATATGGAATGATGTTCATACTAAAAGTAATCAGTTATAATAACACAATATGTTTTCAAAAGTTCTCCATGTATGTACCGTCAAAACATAAACTGAAGTGTTGGGCCGGGGTGAAGGCTTTTATGTAGATTTTCAATGCAATCAAATTGTGTAGCTATCCTGTTTTATAAAGATTTTGCATTGCCAATAAATGAATGTGGCAAATATCCATAACTTTTCTGGGGGGTGATTATCAAACAATTCTGTTCAACCATGGATCTTGCATCAATAATTAGTTATAGATTATTACATCTAAGTTAGGTCATATCAATGTCCCATTGGAAGCTGTATGTGTGGAATGTTCCTTAAAGGGCTATAAAAAACATTGTCCTGTCCCTTTAAAAACCACAACATTAACCTTGTGTCGTCGCCCCCCCCCCCCCCCCCCTGGAGTAGACTCCATTCCATGAAGACCAAAGGGGGGGAAGAGTTAATTGCACCTAGATCCCCCTTCCCCTCTCATGTCTTGGGCCTTGGGGGATGGTGGATGGAAGGACCAGTGGCGTGGCTAATACCAGAGCTTTGGACAGATGACCTCAGCTGCAGCAGATGGTGACCTCATCCCGCTTGCCTTCCGGGGATCCTTCCATTCCTTCAGTAGTAGTAGGCACACAGATAAAAGACCAGATGACCATCTGGGCCCTGCCTGCCTTCTGCCTGGGTGCTCATGACAATAGCACCCCCTCTCTAAGTGTGGTGTGTAAGTGTGGGGGTCTTTGTGGCAGTCATTGTGGTGCTTTTGGAGGTGGGTGAGGGGAGAGGAGAGAGGTGTTGCTATAGGGACACTGCTGGGTTCTAGTGCTTTGTAGAGGTCCGGTTGACTGGTCTTACTGGTCGTTGTGTGAGTGAGTCAGTGTGATAAGACGGGCTTGGTATTCTGGCCAACAAAGAGGGAAATAACGGCTCATGTGCTGCTTCACAAACACGTCCTTTATCACGCTGGTGATCGTTACTATGTTTTCAATGTTGGTCTATGTTACATTCAGAATGGTCCTCATATTCTGGCTAGAGAGACAAATAAACCCCTATGCTACTGAACTAACTGGCATTGAATCAACTACATGTCAAGAAACATCAAGTATCTTGTCTAGATAGTAAGTCACTCATGTCGAGGGAATGTGATGTTTCTGCTATTAACATGCCCTATAGTGAACCTAGACAGAAAATGATCCTGAATGAAGTTCTGCTTAGGTCGTGATAGAATTCCATCCATGTTTGACTTCTTAGTAGGTCTATTGATTAAATCTCACAACCATTCCATCCTAGCTTAATAAAATGGGCCGAGGCAGTATTAATACATAGATGATCTTTCATCCTTTTCATTCCATTAAAATGACAACCGTTACAGTGCAGACCAAACTATTGCCAATAAAAGCCTGCTGGTCCACATGTGGTGTGTTATATACTTAGTCTCCCCTACAGGCAGACCAACTGTCACTATCATGCACTGGACAAAGGAGAGGGGAAAAAAGTTAAATCATGAAGGGAATTCTATCAGTGGGTGGGCAATGACAAGCCCTTGGGACAGATTTAATGAATCATTTTGATGGTAAAATTGGATGCCTTGGGGCGACAATACAGACCATCGTTTTCTGGAGGAAAGTGCACTACTCAGGGCAGAATTCATTCAACACTACTGCAGGTACAGACTATAATATTGACAACTCCATGACATATGGAACCAAAATGAACTATGAAAATGCTGGGAAAAAGTGATTATAGTCAACAACCATATAATATACCATTACAGTGTACTAGACTAGTTTATTTGTTTCTTCATTAATGTCTAAAGACTTATCTGAAGTAAAGATAGTGTATAAAGATAAATATTGTATAAAGATAAATATATCTATAATTTATAAAGATAGTGCCATGTTTGACTAATGAGTGTTTTTTCTGTGTAGCCTATAGATATTTCTTAATTGGTTCGGCCTACAGATAGAACGAAGGGCTAATAGAGTTTGGAACTAAAAATAACCATTCGAATGGGTTTCGGCACGAGAAGTAAGGATAATACAACGCATTTAACTGGAAAAGAAGAATGCAACTTTGTCAGTAAGAACGTGGGGGGTCTGGGAGCGTTCATTTTGCCACCGATCCGCATTTGCAGGTGAAAGAAATGGCACGCTCTTTCTCCACATGTCCCTTCTTCCATGTCGCAAGCCCCGATGCCAGATGGCCACTTCAATTCTTTAGGGTATTGTTCTTTTCCTGCTGTATGGTCAATCCTTGAGACGTGCGAACCTTAAATTGTACTGCAAATCTCCCATCCTCCCACTGCGTCATTTCTATGCGCGCATCGCTCATGGATCTATGACACCCTGTTGTTGCACGATTGCTATCGCCGTCACATGACCATATAGTCACGCTTACTCCTTATTCTCACTATAAAACAACTATTCGTTTATACTTTATTCTCCCGCTAGAACCAGGCCAAATCTGATACATTTCATTGTGGTTTATGTATTCATGTCTATTTTAGGTCAACAATTTCAAAGTTGACACATTAAATCATCTCTATCGTCAGACGTAGGTTAAGATTTTTTTTAAAGCGTATTGCACTTCTAAACTTTAAAATATTTTTTTCTTATTTTTTATGTACACCAGACGTATTTGCTTTATAAAAGATAAGTCAAATAGTGTGCACCTGCCATTAACGGTTGGCCATCTTCATAGCCTGATATTATTGAAAAGCGAAAGCACGTGGAGTTAATACAGAATTTGAAAAGAAACGGCAATCATGTGTAAGTCTTGATTACGTGTTACATTGTTTGGTGTATTACTAAGATGTCTTAGGTGTTAAGTCACAAAACAGATAGCTCTTCCCCAATACCCTGTTAAGTCGGAAAACCCCCACATTGGTCTCATTTCGTGCTGTAGAATGGATTAGTTGATTTGCATATCGACAGTGAGGGTAATAGCATCTGCGATGGTAATTAGGCTATAGCGTGTCAGCGTGTTCTATGTGCGCACGTCATGCGTCCATGCGGCATTACGCACAGCAAGTGAATGTTCGTGATTGGTATATCTACCCAAAAGGCACAATGCAGAGTGATTTTTTTCTTCTTGAACAATGCCCATGGACATAACATATTCATTCAGTGTAGGGCTCGTCTAGAGGCCTACTGCTGCTACAATTTGTTGAGGCACTCTTCAAGTGCTGTCAGATGGAACGAGTGTTGCTCTTATTGTTTCTGTAGTGTGTGAGGGGTGTGCGTGGGCAGGTGGTGGCCCTGTTCATCTCGTTAGCACACTGATAGTCGTGTTGAGGTCTCACTAATTCAATATTAAAATGAGCAGAACGTCAGCAAAATGTAAACTAAATCGTTTTAATAGTATTTTTCACGGATACAATTCAACAGACAAACAATATCTCAGAAACCTTGGTTGAATTAAACACATTAAATACAGTTGAAACTTAAATTAAATAAATTAAACAATATTTTAAATATAGACAAAACAAGACATTGTTACTTTGGCATAAACATAGGCCAACATATTTTGGATGGTTACTCCATCTTTTTTTTGTCCAAGACAGACAATAATTATAACAAAAAAAGGCAGATAGCCTAATTTTCCACATAGGCAATGGTATGATTTGTCCACGTTGTTTATCGAATTATTTGAGTTTTGCGTGGCGTTTGTTCAAGGGGAATTGAGAGGGAAGAACTGGGCTGGGTGCTCTTCATCTCTGACGTTGATCTTCTCCTCCTCTTTGGGAAAAAATCTGCGGGGAAGAAATGTAGAACGGTTAGTCTTTAATTCATATTAGAGTCAATCATACGAGAACATCAACGTTATGTCGTCGGCAAGCCATTAAAACGAGTTGCTTATTAAGTAGTTATATAGCGTTACCAATAAAAAGTAGACCTACCTGTAATTTGAGTAACGTTGACTGCACGTTCATAAGATGTTGTCCTCGACCTCTTACGCCGAATACATCGTGTTGAGTTAAATTTCCTCGTATTGGGGGAATTGGACCAATTCTCTTGGTTAACTTCATTGGAACAAAGTGCAGTCTGTTCACAGTCTGATAGAGGGGGTTGGTTGAGGCAACAACCACGCACATTATCAGTGACAACGTCTGCGTTATAGTCTGTGTTTGATGTCACAACCTGAACCCTCATGCCTCCAACTTTCGTCGACTCCTGGTAGAAGGCAGGTGTTGAGTCCGCTGACATCTCTTCCCATTCGTAACTCCCTGGAATTGGTGTGTCTGTCTCGAAGTGGAAATTCCATCGACGCTGGTCTCGTTCAGATATTTCCTTCAGCTTCGCCTTCAACTCGCGGCTCAGCGCGTCATGGTCGATGGGTCCAAATAAGTTCCGACAAACGCTTGTACGGCGATGGGGAAGAGTCGCTCTCTCTGCCACCGCGCTCTCCAAACCAGTTGGTGTCTGAAAGTTTGTCATGACGTCCAGCAATATGTCCAGTCTTGAAGAAATACAAAATGGATTCACACTGGGCTGTTTCACCTAACTACAATGTAACTGCGACTACTGATATTATGTGGATTTAGGTAGGCTTTTTAAAGACGGGAGGATGCCGCCTATATAATGGCCGGTCTTGCTTATTGGTTGCCCCTTGGTCTATTCACGCCCCTTTCTTCCTACTCTGCTTGCTGGGGGGTATTTGGAATGGCGCCAATTGAGGTTGACTTTTTGCCCCCTTGCGAGGGGTTTGATGATTTAACCTTTCTGCACTGCAGGGGGGATTGTAGCCACGTCGAAATCATGGAAGTTCCGCGTAATAGCTGGATTTTAATTTAAAGCCAATCAGCAGAGACGTAAGTCACGATAAACCCTGCATTTTTTTATTTGAGTTATTTTTATTTAACCAGGCAAGTCAGTTAAGAACAAATTCTTATTTACAATGAAGGCCTACCCCGACCAAACCCATACGACGCTGGGCCAATTGTGCGCAGCCCTATGGGCCGGCCGGATGTGATGCAGCCTGGATTCGAACCAGGGACTGAGATGCAGTGCCTTAGACCGCTGCGCCACTCGGGAACCGCTTATGGCGGCTGGCCTGCTTTGTCTGAGTAGTCTCATAGCTGGATTGAAATGTAAAAGGAATGAGCGGAGACGGCATTAACTGTAAACGCTGTCTATATCGGCTCAATCGGAAATTGCCTTTACATTTCAATACAGATCTCATGCGATATTTCCGCGATACGGATTGATTCCAGCCTTTAATAAATGCGGCTATTTTAAAATGTTTTAACCCGTGTTGGCCTTTACCTTTAAAACAAAAGACAACTTTGCTTCGAAAATGTGTCATATCCTCAGTGGAACAGGTAGACAACCAATGTGTTTCAGAACACTATAGGATGTTATTTGTATCATGTTCAAATGATATAGACGAGGATATGCTTATCAATAGACTGGTTATTACCAGTATTTATTACACTCTGTTTATTCATGACTTTAAGCGTTTCAGTCTATCCAAGCTGAAGGACAATTTGGATAAAGTAATATGAATTGAAAACTTGGATGGGTTTAAGCTGAAAATTGTATGGTGTCGTGGCCTATCAAAAGGGGACCTTCAGGCTCTCCCAGAAGTTTAGTTTGTGCGTAAAATCCGTAAATTCCGATAAGCAAAAATGTGTGACGGGTCCGAACTCAAAAAGAGGTCGCATAAATGAATGTGTTATTATTTTCACTTCATCATGGATAGCGTAGACCAGGCCTGGGCAATTCTAGTCCTCAGCGGCCTGATTGGTGTCACTTTTTTGCCCATCCCTAGAAACACACCTGATTTAAACATTTTTAACTGAAGATCAAGATGAGTTGATTATTGGAGTCTGGTGTGTTAGCAGGGACTGGGGAAAAAGTGTGACACCAATCAGGCCCCCGAGGACTGGAGTTGTCCAGGCCTGGTGAAGACAGACGTTTTTGCTTTGCAGCCTTCTTCAGTGTGTAGGTAGAAACCTTTTCCATTCAAAACAGCATTTATAGGGAACACAGGTGAGCAACTGATGAGCAGCAGGTGCTTCTAATCAGGGTTGCCACTCATCTGCCAATCAAAAATGATGTGACTTCTCTGGTCTACCTGTATACAAGTTAAAATGTTCATCATATACTTATGGGTTTAGCCTCAGCTAAAGATAGAAGACCCATCGACCATGTTTCATTAACACCAACCTAAGATCACATTAGACCACCCTTGAGCTGTTTATTTGTAACGTTATGGTTATATACTGACTCCCAGTGGCCAGTATTATAGCATCCACAACCTAACCTAATGTCGGTCCTATTTGGGAAGCAAAGGGGCTTATTCAGGTGCAGGCAATTTTACAATAACATAGAAATACATTGTGAAGAACAGATAGGATTCCCATGTGGACCAGGGAATCTCCTCAGCTTTAAGTGACATCAGTTGTTGTATTATATCAGTTGTATCATATCAGTTATCAGTTGTATCATTTCCGTTATCAGTTGTATCATATCCATTATCAGTTGTTGTATCATATCAGTTATCAGTTGTATCATATCCGTTATCAGTTGTATCATTTCCGTTATCAGTTGTATCATATCCGTTATCAGTTGTATCATATCAGTTGTATCATATCAGTTGTATCATATCCGTTATCAGTTATATCATATCAGTTATCAGTTGTTGTATCATATCAGTTGTATCATATCAGTTATCAGGTATTGTATCATATCAGTTATCAGTTGTATCATATCCGTTATCAGTTGTATCATATCCGTCATCAGTTGTATCATATCAGTTGTTGTATCATATCAGTTATTGTATTGTATAGTATTATTGTATTATGTTGTTGTATTGTATCAGTTATCAGTTGTATCATATCAGTTATCATATCAGTTATATATCATTGACTCTGTACCG
The DNA here is from genome assembly GCF_029448725.1 of Salvelinus fontinalis. NCBI lineage: Eukaryota > Metazoa > Chordata > Actinopteri > Salmoniformes > Salmonidae > Salvelinus > Salvelinus fontinalis. Next base: position 1,424,779 of record NC_074699.1, read on the forward strand.
GTACCACCCTGTATATAGTCTCCACATTGACTCTGTACCGTATACCCCTGTTATAGTCTTTGTTAGGTTAAAGTCATTGTTAGGTTAGATTACTCGTTGGTTATTACTGTATTGTCGGAACTAGAAGCACAAGCATTTCGCTACACTCGCATTAACATCTGCTAACCATGTGTATGTGACAAATACAATTTGATTTGGAGACTATATACAGGGGGGGGGTACTGGTACAGAGTCAATGTGGAGACTATATACAGGGGGGTACCGGTTCAGAGTCAACGTGGAGACTATATACAGGGGGGGTACCGGTACAGAGTCAATGTGGAGACTATATACAGGGGGGTACCGGTATAGAGTCAATGTGCGGGGGCACCGTTTAGTCGAGGTAATTGGTGTAATATGTACATGTAGGTAGAGTTATTAAAGTGACTATGCATAGATAAGAGTGGAGTAGCGGTGTCAAAGAGGGGAAGGGGGGGGGGCAATGCAGATGTTCTAGGTAGCCATTTGATTAGACGTTCAGGAGTCTTATGGCTTGGGCGTAGAAGCTGTTTAGAAGCCTCTTGGACCTAGACTTGGCTCTCCGGTACCGCTTGCCGTGCAGTGGCAGAGAGAACAGTCTATGACTAGGGTGGCAGGAGTGTTTGACCATTTTTAGGGCCTTCCTCTGACACCGCCTGATATAGAGGTCCTGGATGGCAGGAAGCTTTGCCCCAGTGATGTACTCGGCCGCACGCACTACCCTCTGTAGTGCCTTGCGGTCGGAGCCCGAGTAGTTGCCATACCAGGCAGTGATGCAACCAGTCAGGATGCTCTCAATGGTGCAGCTGTAGAACCTTTTGAGGATCTGAGGACCCATGCCAAATCTTTTCAGTCTCCTGAGGGGGAATAGGTTTTTTTGTGCCCTCTTCACGACTGTCTTGGTGTGCTTGGACCATGTTAGATTGTTGTTTATGTGGACACCAAAGAACCAGAAGCTCTCAAACAGACGTGAGTGCTAAGGGTCGGTAGTCATTTAGGCATGTTGCCTTAGTGTTCTTGGGCACAGGGACTATGGTGGTGTGATTAAAACATGTTGGTATTACAGACTCGGACAAGGAGACTTTGAAAATGTCAGTGAAGACACTTGCCAGTTGGTCAGCGCATGCTCGCAGTACATGTCCTGGTAATCCGTCTGGCCCTGCAGCCTTGTGAATGTTGACCTGTTTAAAGTTCTTACTTACATCGGCTGCGGAGAGCGTGATCACAGTCTTCCGGAACAGCTGGTGCTCTCATGCATGTTTCAGTGTTATTTGCCTAGAAGCGAGCATAGAAGTAGTTTAGCTCGTCTGGTAGACTCGTGTCACTGGGCAGCTCTCGGATGTGCTTTCTTTGTAGTCTGTAATGGTCTGTAAGCCCTGCCACATCCGACAAGCGTCAGAGCCGGTGTAGTATGATTCGATCTTAGTTCCTATATTGATGCTTTGACTGTTTGATGGTTAGGAGGGCATAGCGTGATTTCTTAGACTCCCGCTCCTTGGAAGTGGCAGCTCTAGACTTTAGCTCAGTGCGAATGTTACCTGAAATCCATGGCTTCTGGTTGGGGTATGTATGTACAGTCACTGTGGGAACGACATCATTGATGCACTTATTGATGAAGCCAATGGCTGATTCAATGTCCCGTTGGTAGATTAATCTTCCTCATAGGTCATCGATTTTATTTTTCAAAGATTGCACGTTTGCTAGCAGAACGGAAGGCAGTGGGGGTTTATTCGATCGCCTACAAATTCTCAGAAGGTAGCCTGCCCTCTGTCCCCTTCTTCTCCGCCTTCTCTTCAAGCAAATGATGGGGATCTGGGCCATATCAGTTGCTGTATTATATCAGTTATTGTATTATATCAGTTATCAGTTGCTGCATTATCAGTAATCAGTAGTTGTATTCTAGCCCACTGAATAATCCCCTCTAGTGTAGCCATGTGTATCACATTGTTCTGATGCGACTCCTGTACAGGTGCACTGGTGGTGCAGATAATGATGCAAAGATAATGGAGCTCATTGGAGACTGTGATTGGTCAGAGGAAGGCCAGGGCGTGGCTTACCTACCTGCTGCTTCCTGGAGTCTCCAAGGGCTCACCTGGTGTCACTTGCCCCAGGGCAGAGATCGGTGACTGGAGTGAAGCTGACTGCACATTAGACCACAGCTATGCCAGAGCGACAAGACACGCCTCTGGTAAGTAACTATGTTAGCGACTGTAAGTGGATCACATCTTATGAGGCACTGTTGAACAGGTTGACCAAACTCTCCAACATGTCTGTTGATTTGTGGTCATTTATTTATTTATGTTTCATTTGAGTGTGCAGGCACTATTCTATATGTATGTCTGTGATAAAGTGTTCAGCTTTTAAGAATCACTTCCTCTGACATTTATTTGGTTCTTGGAAATATTATTTCACAACCTGTTACAGAGATGGCAAATTGCGGGGCCATAGGTTTTAAGAATGACAAATATTAATTTCACAAAGTTTGCTGCTTCAGTGTCTTTAGATATTTTTGTCAGATGTTACTATGGAATACTGAAGTATAATTACAAGCATTTCATAAGTGTCAATGGCTTTTATTGACAATTACATGAAGTTGATGCAAAGATTCAATATTTGCAGTGTTAACCCTTCTTTTTCAAGACCTCTGCAATCCGCCCTGGCATGCTGTCAATTACCTTCTGGGCCACATCCTGACTGATGGCAGCCCATTCCTGCATAATCAATGCTTGGAGTTTGTCAGAATTTGTGTGGTTTTACTTGTCCACCCACCTCGAGGATTGACCACAAATTCTCAATGGGATTAAGGTCTGGGGAGTTTCCTGGCCATGGACCCAAAATATTGATGTTTTGTTCCCCGAGCCACTTAGGTATCACTTTTGCCTTATGGCAAGGTGCTCCATCATGCTGGAAAATGCATTCTTCGTCACCACACTGTTCCTGGATGGTTGGGAGAAGTTGGTACCATTTTTTATTCATGGCTGTGTTCTTAGTCAAAATTGTGAGTGAGCCCACTCCCTTGGCTGAGAAGCAACCACACACATGAATGGTCTCAGGATGCTTTACTGTTGGCATGACACAGGACTGATGGTAGCGCTCACCTTGTCTTCTCCGGACAAGCTTTTTTACAGATGCCCCAAATAATCGGAAAGGGGATTCATCAGAGAAAATGACTTTACCCCAGTCCAATCCCTGTACCCTTTGCAGAATATCAGTCTGTCCCTGATGTTTTTCCTGGAGAAAAGTGGCTTCTTTGCTGCCCTTCTTGACACCAGGTCATCCTCCAAAAGTCTTCGCCTCACTGTGCGTGCAGATGCACTCACACCTGCCTGCTGCCATACCTGAGCAAGCTCTGTACTGGTGGTGCCCTGATCCTGCAGCTGAATCAACTTTAGGAAGCGGTCCTGGCGCTTGCTGGACTTTCTTGGGCGCCTTGAAGCCTTCTTCACAACAATTGAACCGCTCTCCTTGAAGTTCTTGATGATCCAATAAATGGTTGATTTAGGTGCAATCTTACTGGCAGCAATACCCTTGCCTGTGAAGCCCTTATTGTGCAAAGCAATGATGATGGCACATGTTTCCTTGCAGGTAACCATGATTGACAGAGGAAGAACAATGATTCCAAGCACCACCCTCCTTTTGAAGCTTCCAGTCTGTTATTCGAACTCAATCAGCATGACAGAGTGATCTCTAGCCTTGTCCTCGTCTGACATTATGCCAGCTGGTCCTTTTGTGGCAGGGCTGAAATGCAGTGGAAATGGGTTTTTTGGGACTCAGTTCATTTGCATGGAAAAGAGGGACTTTGCAATTAATTGCAATTCATCTGATCACTCTTCATAACATTCTGGAGTATATGCAAATTGCCATCATACAAACTGAGGCAGCAGACTTTGAAAATTAATATTTGTGTCACTCAACTTTTGGCCACGACTGTATATTTTTAGTTTGGATGCATTACAGCATTCTTCTTTGTGATTTGTAGACATGTTGTAATCATATGATTCATGCTGTAATGTGGCTCTAGTCTAGTGGAATGTCACTACGGATATTATCTGTAGTTTATAATCATAGAATATAATCAAGTGCTATATTTACTTTTTGAAAAGGTCTTGAAATGCCACTTGGAATATTGTTCCTGTGTTCAGGTCAGTGGACCCACTCTGATGGTAAACACATCCTACAGTGTGTGGCGTTCATTCCTGGTGGGGGGTTTAAATACAGTGATACTCAAATAGCTGTTGGACAAATTCAGGTTTAATTCAACATTTCCTGTGGGCCTAGTTTTAACAAAAGAAAAGTCAATACTCTACCTTACATTCCAAATAGGTTTCACTATAAAAGTGGTAGAACACTAGTGAGCTCATAGAAAATCAATATTAATTTGTAAACAAGTTATGACGTAGTGTGCATCATACTTCCTGAGACTGTAGAGTTGGTTGAAGTTACCTCGTCAAACTATTGGCCCGTGACCTCATTATTTGAGTGATAACGGCCCACTAATCTAGTGGAGCAGAAATCACAATACAGGAAGCAGGCACACTGACTCAAGCCTGCATGCCTCTATACTGAGGAGCATACCGTACACGTATACAAACAGGCACCCACGTATTCCCTCTCCATTCTCCCCTTCCCCCCAAATGATAGCATTGGTCAATATTTTTGCCAACATATCCACTGGACGGAGCTTCATAGAGCAGTTAGGATCATACATACCCTCTGAGGACAGCGACGCTGAAGGACAGTGACAGAGGAAGACTGGACCCCAGAATCAGGTTTGAGAAGCAGTGAAATAGTAGTTTATGACTAACTTGTATTTTATGAAAAGAGCACATTTGTTCTACTATCCCCCTCAATAAATGTAAATATATATGAATTATTAATGAATTATATTATATTATAAATTCCCCCTTATGGCGTTGCGTTGCCCTGAGGCAACAAAAAACATTCTGGGGGCCTAAAATCTTCAACCAAAAAAAAAGGATGAAATATTTTTTGGGGGGTGAAAAACCTAAATGTGTGCAGTAGAGGATTAAATTAGTTGGGGGGGTTGGATCTTTTCCCATAACCTGCCTAAACGACTGGCCATGATCCAATACATTTCACTGAGTGGCCAGTGAGGCCAAATACGGTAATAAGCTGAAGCTTGTTGTTTTTGCTGTGCAGGCATGGGCCTCGAATCTCTTCCCATTTCTGATGATCATCTTTTATCAGGCATCCCAGGCAAATGAGCATTGTCAAGCAATGTTGACTCAGATGCAAATTCTTAATCGCTGCCACTAGGAGACAAATCTTTTATGGTTCTTCTTTTCCAGCAGTCTAATCTCATCTGACAGCCAACCCTCAGCTCAGTCTAGGGAAGAATATAGGTTAAATGCAGCAGTCTAATCTCATTTTACAGCCAACCCTCAGCCCTGAGGTGAGTGGCATCCATCGATTGAGAAGAAAAATAAAAGCTAACGTCTCCTTTCAGTTACATGGAGCAACTTTCCTGGTATTTAACTATGCAGCCAATGAGATTAAACTCTCCTCCTCTCCCTGTCCATCTAACTCCCTCTGATAACATCCCGTCTCATTTCATTCACATCCTTATAAGAGCTGTACTATTAAGGTACATAGTGCAGCAGATACATTTGCCTTTGATTATAGTTGGTTGTAATGTGTATTGATAAAGGGGTGATGACAGTGTGATATAGTTGGTAGTAATGTGTATTGATAAAGGGGTGATGACAGTGTGATGTAGTTGGTAGTAATGTGTATTGATAAAGGGGTGATGACAGTGGGTTTATTCAGGTCTCTTGAATACATAAGCAGGGAAGATCATATGAAAATATCTCCAAGGAAACATGTTTGACATTATTTCTTGGGGAACTTATGCATGTTTTTATATGAGTTGTTAAACATTCATGCTTAGCTTTCTAGCTAGCACTCACTAATTTGTTTTTTTTAAACACATGTACATGCTAGCTAGTATGTGATCCGACTGCTCTTTGTTCATTTGTTGTGATTGGTCACTTAATGTTTGTATATTTATTTTTTTAATTGTTAAACAAATATAGGGTGAGGCAACTTGAGCTCAGAGCTCCCCCCCGCGCCTGTCATGGGGCGTCCTACACCTGTGTCTAGCTTTCATTCTACAGAGAGATTGTGGTTCACTATGACGACAGAACCCAGGAAGCTTTTTGCATGCAAAGCAAAAATGAAAAGGCTAACTATATATGCTTTACATATAGGTCTAAGCTCTTGGAGATGCCTCACACCTGTCAGCAGCAGAGTGACTGGTGAATGATTCTGGGTTAGATTTACCTGGCTGTGGGGTAAAGGTCATGTTGTGCACTATGGGTGCTGTGTCTATAGGGGGCGCTGCCGCTGCAGAGACGATGCCCACGATGCGGGGATGTACTGGAGTGGTCACGGGAGCAAAGGTAGGAGTGGTTTGTGCTGGTCATGGTGGATTGTGAATGACTGGACTGTAAATACTGTATGTGACTTAGAATGTATAATGTGTCTATGTGCTGTGGCAGTGCTCCGTTGGCCTGCCGTTGCTACTCTCAGCTGGACGAGGGGACAAGGAGGGGTCACTGGGCAACAGGACGAGTGGGGAACATGGACTTCACTGACACCAGTAGGACAAGGGGAAAGGTAACACTGTTACACCCAATTGGAAATTGTTCTGTACCTCCACCCATATTGGTCCTAAGAGACAGTTCAGTGATCAAACTGATGGGTATATACGGTATTAATACATAGATGGTCTTTCATCCTTTTCGTTCCATTATAATGACAACCGTTACAGTGCAGACCAAACTATTGCCAATAAAAGCCTGCTGGTCCACATGTGGTGTGTTATATACTTAGTCTCCCCTACAGGCAGACCAACTGTCACTATCATGCACTGGACAAAGGAGAGGGGAAAAAGTGAAATCATGAAGGGAATTCGATCAGTGGGTGGGCAATGACAAGCCCTTGGGACAGATTTAATGAATCATTTTGATGGTAAAGTTGTATGCCTTGGGGCGACAATACAGACCATCGTTTTCTGGAGGAAAGTGCACTACTCAGGGCAGAATTCATTCAACACTACTGCAGGTACAGACTATAATATTGACAACTCCATGACATATGGAACCAAAATCAACAATGAACTGCTGTGAAAAAGTGACTATAGACAACCATATAATATACCACTGTGTACTAGACTAGTTTATTCGTTTCTTCATTAAACATCTAAACTTAGTGTATAAAGACATTTCTTTACTTCATATCTATATTTATAAGGAGTGCCACCATTTTGACTAATAGTATGTCAAGGTAGCCTATCAGTGCTGTATGGCCAATCCTTGAGGCTTGCGAACCTTAAATGATCTTGCAAATCTCCCATCCTCCCACTGCGTAATTTATATGCGCATCGCATTCACTATTCTCTTAAGTAAATGCATTTCCATAGTCACGCTTAGTCGTTACTCTCAAAACAATTAGGTTATACTTCTACTAAACCAGACCAAATCTGATACATTTCATTGCGGTTTGTATATTCATTAGTCTATTTGATAGGTCATAACTTTTAAATTGCCCTGTTAATCTATACCGGCAGACATAGGTTAGATACAATGTGTTGCACTTCTAAACGTATTTATTTTTAATACCTTTATAAAGCAAATACGTCAGGTGTAAGTCAAATAGTGTGCACCTGCCATTAACGATTGGCCATCTTCATAGCCTGATATTATTGAAAAGCGAAAGCACTTGGAGTCAATGTAGAATTTGATAATGAATGACAATCATTTGTTTAAGTCTTGATTACGTGTTACATTGTTTGGTTTATTACTAAACAGCTGTCTTAGGTGTTAAGCACAAGTCAGATCTTCCTCAATACGCTGTTAAGGCAGTCAGTGGGCAGTCATCGGTCTCATATCGGAAATATGCGTCCATGCTATAGAATGGATTAGTTGATTTGCATATCGACAGTGACGGTAATAGCATCTGCATCTGTGTGGAACTATGAGCAGTAAATTAGAGCTTATGGGGTTAGTATATCTACCAACGAGACAGATCTCATAAGTCATTCATAGTAGGGCTAGTCTAGAGGTCTACTGCTGCTACAGTTTGCCTAGGCACTCCAATTTGATGTGCTGTCAAATGGAACGAGTGTTGCTCTTATTGTTTCTGTAGTGTGTGAGGGGTGTGCGTGGCAGGTGGTGTCCCCGTTCACCTCGTTAGCCATTTGAGGGCTCACTAATTCAATAAAATAAGCAGAAAGTCAAAATGTAAACTACATTGTTTTAATAGTTTCCCCAGATACCATTTAAACAATCGCAGAACTTATTTGAATTAAAACAAAAGTTAATTGAAATAAAATAATTTAAATACAGTAAGACATTGTTAGTTTGGCAAAAAAAACCTAGGCCAACATGTGGGTTAAATCTTTTGGCCAATGGAAAATATTTGAATAAAAGGCAGATGACCTATGTAGCAAATTAGGCTAAAGTATCATTTGAGGGCTCACTAATGCAATAAAGTGAGCAGAAAGTAAACAAAATGGACACTAAATTGTTTGTCTTTCACAGATACCATTTAAAACAATCTCAGACACGTAATAAATTAACACAAGTTGAATTATTCTTTAAATACATTGTTACTTTGGCAAAAACATAGGTTGGCTTATTCCATCTTTTTTCTGTCCGAGATGGAAAATATTAACTGCAAAAGCCGCAGATGGTAGCATTTGTCGGCGTGGTTAAGCGAACGGTTCCCCCTTTGCGTGGCGTTCAAGGGGAATTGAGAACTGTGCTGGGGGCTAGTCATCTCAGACGTTGATCTTATCCTCGGGAACAAATCTGCAGAGAAGAAGTGCAGAACGGTTAGCCGTCAATTCATATTAGTCAATAATACAAGATCAACGTTATGTAGTCGGCAAGTCATTAAAACAAGTCGCTCATTAGGGAGTTTGTGTTAGTGGCTACAACTCATTCAGGGCAGGTGGGGCAGCGGAGCCTCACCTGTTTTGTTTAAAAAAAAAAGAAACTACAGGGAGAGCTAGAGGGTTCATGCCCCCTCGGGTGTTGCCATAGTTACATTAGAAATTCCAATCCAATAAGCATCAAGGTCATCGGCCATAAACATTACACAAGTTGGAAATTGCAATTTCAACAATGAGTGGTTTGGAAGGAGTCAGAGTTGCAAAGCAATCCCTAAAGATGTTTACTTCCCTTGCCATCTAGTTGGTGGAGGGTGTGGGGTCCAAGTTTAATGAGGACAGAGGGCGCCGTTTTCACTTTGGGGGAAAATTGTGCCCGATTTAAACGGCCTCGTACTCAATTCTTGCTTGTACAATATGCATATTATTATTACTATTGGATAGAAAACTCTAGTTTCTAAAACCGTTTGAATTATATCTGTGAGTAAAACAGAACTCATTTTGCAGCAAACGTCCTGACAGGAAGTGGAAAATCTGAAATCGATGCTCTGTTCTAGGCCCTGCCTATAAATGTCCTTGATATTTATTAGTATACATGCACTTCATACGTCTTCCACTAGATGTCGACAGGCAGTGAGAGAAGAAATGAAGTGTATAACTTGATCTGGGATCGAATAATAGCTCTCGGCATGACGTGTCACCAGTTTCCTGTTTTCTGGAGAGCGCGTGAAGGGACCTGGTTTTGCCTTCTGAAAAGCTGCCGTTATAGACGACTAATATCTCCGGCTTTGATTTTATTTGATACATGTGACAATATCATCGTAAATATCATGTTTTCAATATAGTTTTATTAGATTATTGAAATTTATTCGGGACGTTAGGCGTGTTGCGTTGTGTGCCTTTGTTCAGGAAGGAGAGCTTTGCGCTACTTTGCTAGCTTTCCGTTCTAATTGACTGGAGAAGAGGACATTCTAAAACCAAACAACGATTGTTCTGGACAAAGGACCCCTTGTACAACATTCTGATGAAAGATCATCAAAAGTAGGACCCATTTTATGATGCTATTTCATATATCTGTCGAACATGTGAAATAGTCGTTTGCGCCCAGATTTTGGGTACTCTCTCGCTATAACTAAGCTGGATGTCGTAATGAAGTTATTTTTAGAATTCTAACACGGCGATTGCATTAACTAGTGTATCTATCATTTCCTATACAACATGTATTTTCTAGTAATGTTTATGAATAGTTATTTGGTCAGAATAGTTGTCATAAAAATATCAGCACATTCTGGGAAAAAAGATGCTACGTTAGCACAATGTATAACCACTGACTTCAGCTCTAAATATGCAAATTTTCAAACACAACATAAGTATGTATAACCTGATGTTATAGGACTGTCATCTGATGAAGGTTTATGAAGGTTAGTGAAAATTAATCTTTTGCTGGTTTATTCCCTATCGCTAACGTGCCTATTGCTATCGCTAACGTGCCTTGATGAATGAATGCGGTAGTGTGGTAGGCTGTTGTAGTAAGCTAATATAATGCTATATTGTGTTTCCGCTGTAAAACACTTCTTTTTTTTTAATCGGAAATATTGGCTGGATTCACAAGATGTTTGTCTTTAATTTGCTGTACACCATCGATTTTTCAGAAATGTTTTATGAGTATTTAGGTATTTGACGTTGGTGTCTGTAATTACTCTGGCTGCTTCGGTTCTATTTTTGACGGTAGCTGTGATGGTAGCTGCAATGTAAAACTGATTTATACCTCAAATATGCACATTTTTCGAACAAAACATAGATTTATTGTATAACATGTTATAAGACTGTCATCTGATGAAGTTGGTTCTTGGTTAGTTAGGTTGGCTTTGTGCATGCTACCTGTGCTGTGAAAAAGGTCTGTCCTTTTTTGTATTTGGTGGTGAGCTAACAAATATGTGGTGTTTCCCTGTAAAACATTTTAAAAATCAGACATGTTGACTGGATTCACAAGATGTGTATCTTTCATTTGCTGTATTGGACTTGTTAATGTGTGAAAGTTAAATATTTCTAAAAAATATCTTTTGAATTTCGCCTCTGCCTTTTCAGTGGAATGTGGGAGGAGTTCCGCTAGCGGAACGCCAGTGCCACTCAGGTTAAGGCTCTTTTCCAAGCTTATAAAAGAATAAACATTCACAGCAACACCATGGGCCAGAAAAAGTTCAATATATTCTGCCACGTTCAAGACAAATTGGGAACTGAGGGGGAAAAAAAGTGCAGACTGGGAAAATGGATGAGCGTTCAAAATGTAACTGAGTTCCAAGTCTAGAGCGCTGACGATTCAACCTGGTTTCAAACCCCCAAGTTCAGTTATCTAGAAAGCGCCATAAATCCGGAGAATGCCAGACTGACAAAGTCACTTGACAATTTGCCCAAAGTCCAAAAAAGTATTGTATGCTGCATAAATTATGTAATATGCCAGGGAGGTATGTATACTGTAGCTAAGAAAGTATGTTGTGTAGTAAGCCGTTAGTAGCCCGTGTGACTCACCCTAACAATTTGGTCCCTCCCCTCCCATATTAGCCTATTTTAGATAACTGTCAAATATTTTAAGAGCTTTCATTGTCTATTTAAATGCCCCCTTTATCCTATGGTTCCGACTTGGTGTACAGGAAGAAAAAAAAAAGGCCCACGTTCTGAATGTCACTGTACATTTCAAAAGTGCTGAACAAAGTCAGTGCTCATTGTCTTAATCAAAATTAGATTGCCTCTTAACCGCGCATCGTTGCCTTGCCATAGTTTGTACATGTAGGAATAGTGGGTAAACTGCCTTGTTCAGGGGCAGAACGACAGGTTTACCTTGTCAGCTCGGGATTCAATCTTGCAACCTTTCGGTTACTAGTCCAACGCTCTAACCACTAGCCTACTGCGCCAAACGAGGTTAACTTTTGCATCCTTGCAGTGAGTTTAATTATTTAACCTTTCTGCACTGCAGGATGGATTGTAGCCTACGTATTTCTGCTGTTTAGGGCTAGATTCAATCTGTATCGTCGAAAGAGCGGAATATCGGCGTTAACTGGAATTAAATTGTGTGTCAAAGTCGCCAACCCATCACTTATGGGATTAATTGACAAACATTACAATTCACTATGGTAATTAAATTAATTCGTCAGGCATTCTCTGCATTGCGCGTCACATAGTAAATAAGGTTATCCAAAC